>NC_029777.3:60948308-60949031 GCF_000817695.3 Arachis duranensis
ACATAGCACAGCGCATGCATGTGAACCAGAATGACTTGTCTTCCTAGAAAGGATCCTTCGTGGCTGTCATATATCTATCGTTTTTTTTTTTCACGAAAATAACAAAGAAACAAAATAAAATCGGGTGCAACGCTCATATCGTTTTTCGGTATAAGCTGGTGGACTGAAATTCTCAACCAACTCTTGTTTTTTTAACTCATTCACATGGCGTGAACTGGTGTTACGATGGGTTTTTTTTTTTAATAAAAAAGAAAAAGAGGATTAATTACTTAGCAAGAATATGTGTTGTATGCACGTGTATGTCACAGGTGACTCTAAACTTGACCACGATGCCAAGTTATCTTCCGGCAGGTTCGCCATGCAATTTGTCTCTACATATATGTATCTTTGATTTGGTTACCGAACTTTGGTAGTTGCAAATTGCATACTTTATTGTGTTGTTCCCATTTGTTTAAACAATATTAATATTTTGGACATATATGTACAGTGATTGACGTATAAGAATTAGAGATTTTATTTATTTATTTTTTTTCAATTTATGAATGTGATTGACGTCATAACTTATAAAAAAAAAAGAAAACACTTATAATGCATGTGATTTTTTAACAAGCTAAGTTCACTAGTAATATTTATAATTTAATATATTAGAATTCGATAAATCTATCACTCTAAAAGTTAGTTTAGTGAATTAGATTAAGAGACTTATAAATACTCTAGATACTA
>NC_029777.3:60949074-60958234 GCF_000817695.3 Arachis duranensis
TATTTTATACGTATATGAGATATATAATATAATATTTTCGTATTTTTCTTATATTATAAATTATAAATAGCTTTCTAAATACTTTTGTTGTGAAAAGATTATTATGCAATTAGTTGCACCAATGAGTGTATGTAGAAGATTTAATAAATTATTAAATGATGGAATGTCGTAATCTTTATTGATGTCGGGAAGAAAATTGGTTTCATTAGCAATTAATTAACTACAGTATGGTTTAGTAACAATAATAAAAAAAAGGCTAGTTATATCTTGTAGTAGCAATACTACCATCAGGCCATGTTGAATTGCCATCAAAGTGTTTCTTTTTTCGGAAACATTCATACTGTTTCTATAGAGTAGTCGTTCTTATGATCCCTTTTTTCTATAGAGTATAGGAGTTCTCTTATGATCTCTTTGTTCGGAGAGTTTCAAGCCTCAGATTGCTAATTATTCTGAAAAAAGAAATGCTAAAATTATCAAAATCTCTATGTAATTTGTTTTTCCCTACCTTTTAACCCCGAGTGAAGAAGCTCCAGCTAAGGGAGTCTTAATGTTTAAGCAATGGAATATGGACTTCTTTAGTTCCTTATTATTAAGGAATGTGACATCTAAAAAACCAAAGATTTTACTAGTTTGTTATGTGACAGTTAAGTTGGCTAATTCTGTTTTATCTCTTGGTTCTTTTGGCCTTTGTGTCCTGCTGCTACTACTAATATATATGGCAGAAAGGATAATCGGTGATGATTAAGTCTATCCTTTGTAATGATTCATTCTCATTCAACTTGGTATTTTCTCTTTATTTTTATGTTTGTATGTTTCTCTTCAATTTTCCTTTATTTCTTCTTTCTCAAGAAAGCATATATTCAGAAACTCTCATATGGTGTCCTGAGCTTAAGGTCTAAAGATCCATGGTTGCCTACAAATAAAAGTTCTTCTAATCTCAACAAGTCAATCACTACCCTCTCTTCTACTAGCAACAATATTTTCCTCCAACTATGATCTTGTAACTCACATTCAATCTAATTAGGGATAAGATTGGACAAACCATGGCTACAAAATTTTAGGTTTATGGCTACGATTATTTTGGTTATGGTAAAAATCCGTGATTATAGACCCTCTGTGATCACAGTTTTTTATCGTGACAAAAAAAATTATGGTCACGGTTTTTTGAAAAAGGGTGACCATCGAGTATCTATGATCACGCATTTAAAAAAAGGGTGGCCTAAAAGGGTCTATAGTCATGGTTTTGGGAGGTGACCTAAAGAAAGTCTATAATCAATTATGCTAAACACTACATTTGGCATGGGCCCTATTTGTTTAAAAAGTGTGCTGAAGGGATCTTGAGAAGGTGTATTTCTCATGAGGAAGGACAAGAAGTCCTCTGGTAGTGCCATGGATCCACATATGGAGGCCATTTTAGTGGAGAAAGAACTGCAGCCAAGGTACTAACAATGTGGGTTCTTTTGGCCAACAATATTCAAAGATGCAAAGGAATTGGTGCGAGGTACAATGAATGTCAAAGAGCTGAAAACCTACCCAAGAAAAATGAGATGCCACAGAGGTTCATCATGGAGTTGGAGTTGTTTGATGTATGGGGGATTGATTTCATGGGACCATTCCCACCCTCATACTTAAACAATTACATATTGGTGGCTGTGGATTGTGTGTCAAAATGGGTAGAGGCCATAGCTACATCAACAAATGACAATAAAGTAGAGATAAGTTTCCTGAGAAAAAACATATTCAGCCGTTTGGGGTTCCTATGGCACTTATAAGAAGCTGAGATTTCAAATAGAGAACTCAAAAGAATCCTTGAAAAGACTGTTAGAAACTCAAGAAAGGAATGGTCCAAGAGGCTGGATGATGCACTATGGGCTTACAGGACAGCCTTCAAGACACCCATTGGTATGTCTCCGTACCAATTGGTGTTTGGAAAGGCTTGTCATCTACCAGTGGAGCTTGAACATAGAGCAATCTGGGCTCAAAAAATGTTGAACTTTGATAATCAAGCTGTTGGAGAAAGAAGGCTACTATAACACAGGCTCAAGCAATACTTAGGGGACTCATTGGATGAGCAGAGAGTGAGCTACAACCTCAACTAAAGAGGAAGGAACGTCAAGCTAGTGACGTTAAAGAAGCGCTCGTTGGGAGGCACACTAACACTCATATCTTTTCATTTTTTTCCTGTTTCCTAGAAGTAGTTTACGTTTGTTAACTTAGGAAGTTTAATTTTTAGTTTTAAGTGTTAGTTAATTAGTTAGTAGATCTTTGATTTGTTTTTAGTTTGCTGGAAGTGCAAGGTTGCATGATACACTAATTGAGGTTGATTGATTGGGCTGAGAAACTAGCTAAAAAGCTAAGTTTGGTGTGGCCACCACTATAGGAAATTCACATAGCAAGCCTGTTCCGAGGGTTACCTGAAACTGTAGGTCGATCTCGGACGAGATCTTCTGTACGGGTCGGAGCTGTTGTGTCCGACTTGATGATGGTGGCCGAAGCCGCCGTGTTCGACTTGTTGGACTTGGTGGTGATGCTGATCCTTTGTCACCGGAGGGTGGGGGTACCTACAATGGATTCCGATGCTTAAGTTAGCAAGGGTATTAAGCATGTTTTTTGTAGAATCAGAGTATGAGTTATACCTGGGTGCTCTAGTATATTTATAATGGTGTGGAGTGACCTTTCTGGAGATAAGATAGTTATCTTATCTTATCTTTGAGTGAAGTCATCTTATCTTTAGGGGAACCACCCTTATCCTTCTAGGCTTGGACTGCCTTTAGATTTGGGTCGTGTTCCTCCATTTGGGCCCCCTTGGGCCTCTGTAGCGGTTTTGGCCGAACTCTTTTGAGAAGAGGTCAGGTAGCTCTGACCTGAAGAGGTCGGTCGACTCAGCCCGGGTCGGACAACTCGACCCGGGGTATGAACAGTGCCCCTGATCGAGTTCGATCTTTCCCTTGAGGTCATGTCTTTTTTAGACTTTTGATCCTCTTTTAGGTAAAGTTGAGCTTGAGCATTGTCGATCTCACTTTTGCAGAGTTTATTTTGAATGCGGAGCATTTTTTCTCTCTCCTTTTTAATGACAGCGCACGTTTTCGTACTTCCTTGGGAACATGCGAGGGTTTTAAATGCCCTTTTAATTCCTCTTTTTGCCATTTCCCTCTTTTGCTTTTCATTTTGAATTTTCCAAAAGACTTTTGCCTTTCAGTTTCTTCTTCCTTTGCTCACTGTGACTCCACCTTTGCCCTTCTTGTTTTTGCGTTCTTTGGCTTCTGTGATTTTTCGGAGTGTCACTTGTTTGAGAAGAAGGTAGGCTTGTAGATTTTTCCTCAGTCCCTGCTCTGTTATTGCCTTCAAAGAATGCTCCTGGATTTCTGGTGTAAGTCCTGGAGTTTCCTTTTGTTGTCATATCTGACTTCTTGATACCTGTATGGTTTAGTCCGAGTTGTATCCATTTATACCTGAGTTGCTCTTCTTTGACTTGCCCGAGTTGTTTGACTAGTAACCCCTCTTCCTTTTTCTTTGCTGTAGGACTAGTTGATCATGTCTTTCTCGCAAAAATATTGTCGAGATGTCTTACAAGGTCCCCGAGGGTATGTCCAACTGGATGGACTCCCTCGTCCTGATGTGTGTTTTCGTAGTGAATTCTGAGTTCTGTGCGGAGCTTAGAAAACATCATTGGATTTGTAGTAATTCGGGGCAGGAGAAAAATTATGAGCTAGTGGCACCTGATTCTGATGAGAGAGTTTGTTTCCCTACTTCGGTCCAGGGGAAGTGTCCCTTTTTTATGCCTATGACTATTTTTTCAGCCAGCTAAACATTACTTTTCTGTTTACTCCTTTTGAGACCAATTTATTGTGGTCGTGCAATGTATCTCCATCCCAGCTACAACCCAACTCTTGGGGTTTTATAAAGATTTTTCAATTGTTGTGCTGTGAATTAGGTGTCCAGCCTTTCCAATCCCTTTTCTTTTATCTTTTTGTTCTGACAAATCCTGGTGTTGTTAAGAAGAAGGCCGCCTGGGTCTCTTTCCAAGCTTCCCAGGGAAAAAAAGGTCTTTTCCATGTATGATGAATCCTTCCGTGATTTTAAGAACTATTTTCTCAAGGTCCAAGCTATCGAAAGAGCTTGGCCCTTTTTTCTGGATGAGAATAATGAGCCAGCCTTTCCTTTAGAGTGGCAACAGAATGTAGTGGTATCTAGATATTCTTAGAAGATGTTGGATGAGGTTGAGCAAGTCTTTGTGACTGTGTTGGAAGAGAACTGGGGGCAACCTCCCCATTTTGATACCAAGAAATTTCTAGGAGATCCCTCACTTCTGCGAGCTGAGCTGGGTATTGGTCAACTTCTTTTGCATCTTGTTGTGTTTGTTTGCTTTGTTGCATTTATTCCTTTTCTTTCCAATTTATAACTTGGTTTCTTGCTATGTATTTTCAGAGATGGTAAAAAACAATGATTCTATGAAGGCTTTTAAAAAGGCGAGAAAGGTGACTGCAGCTTTAAACATCTCGGCCAAGGTTCCCGGGGAGGGGTCGTCTAAGGCTTCCTTGAAGAGGTCAACCTCGGACACTTCTGGGCCAAAGAAGGTCATCCCGACTCCTAGTGTTCGGCTGGCCTCATCTGTTCCTACTTTTTCGACCTCCAGTGTTGCCTCCCCATCTGTTGCTGGCCCTTCACCCAAGAAGTAGAGAACTGCTGAGCCCTTCAATTTGGATGCCTCTGATTTTGAAGCTGTGGGGTTTGTCGATCAACAAATTGCTCCCTATGGTATTGTGCCTTTGAATGATGTGTCCATTCTTCATCATTTGGACTTTATTACGCGAAGTAGTATCAAGATGGCACATATGAGGGCAGCCTTGTTTAGAACTGCTCAAGACGTTCCGGTTCATGCCATAAAGGCTTTCATGGAGGAGGCCAAGTCGGAGTATGATAGGATCAAAGGCTTGAAGGAGGAGCTTGAGGTGAAGGTGGCAGAGCTGGAAAAAGAACTAGAGGGTGAGAAGGCTCGGGCTACTGCGGCTATGGCTTTGGTAGATCTGGCCGAGGAGATGGCCCAGAAGCACAAGGATAGCTATGTTCGGACTTATAGGGAGATGGTAGAGTTCCGGGAGAGTTTGGAATCTGCTCGATCTGATTATACCAAGCTCCAAGGTCATATTGTGAGTAGTGTGACTGCTGCTTACAAGAATCTGAAGTCTCAGGTCCGAGTTCTTGCTCCCGAGCTCGACCTGTCTCTCTTCAGTTTAGACAATATTGTAGAAGATGGGAAGATTGTCCTTGCCCCAGATGACGATGATGATGACGTAGATCTGCCTCCTGTACCATCTGCCAAAGCTCCTGTTGCCCCGACTTCTTTGGCTCCTACAACTGTCTCAGATCCTGAACCAACTAGATGGAACCATTGCTGTTGTCCCGTTTGCGACTCGTCCTCCATCGCCTCGAGATGCTGCCACTTGAGGAATATTTGCATCCTTTATAGTTTTATTTTGTGATGGCCCGACATGTGGGTCTTTGGACTTCTAGTTTGTGACTATTTGATTTGTTTTGAGTTTGGATACTTTTAGTTGCTTTTCTTTTAGCAACTTTATTTAGAAAAACAAAGTATTTTCTCAAGTTCTTGCGATCGACTTTCAAGTGGCCTCTTGAGTCTGTTTTATTATAACAGCTTTGTTTCTTTGAGATATGCTCCTCTGCAGCTTTCTTTAGTAATTTTCAGGAGTCTTGAGAGTGTTGGAGTTTTGTTGTCCGACCTCTTTTTCAGTTCCCTTTGCGAGGCCGTGAATTGTTTTGGGTCGAGCTAGGTCTCTTCTAGCGCACATTTTTCGTCTTGAGTTATTTTTAGTAATCCCTTGGGCTTACTTTTTATAACTCTATTAGCTTTATTTTGGTTTGGGCCGATTTCTTTGTGTCAACCCCTTCTAAGTTATTTATAGTAATCCATTTTTTGGACCTTGTCCGGTCTCATTTTGTGGATTACTTATAATAAATTTTTGTCGCTTTGATCGGCTTGGGTCGACTTCTTCATGTCGGTCCCTGACGATCGGACTTTTGATGGTTTAAAATTTCACAAATAAATTCACGTTGCTAGTATAGCTTCTAAACCAACAAAAATCCTTTCGTACCAAAACTTGTTTGTCACGAGTAACAAACCCCTAGTAAAATTGATAACCGAAGTATTTAAACCCCGGGTTGTCTCTCAAAGAATTGCAGGGAAGTATGCTTATAATTGGTTATGGAAAAGTGTGTTTTGGAGTTTTTATTTGAGATAAGAAGCAAGAACAGTAAATGGTAATGAAAATCAAATGACTGGAGAAACTCTTGACAAGGTATGAGAACTGGAAATCCTATCCTAGTTATCCTTATCAATTGTGATGAGAATTGTTCATTGCTCCTACTTAGTTAACCATCAAAGAATGAAGGAAAGTCAAGTGGACTAATAAATTTGATTCCTCAAGTCCTAGTCAACTCCTAAGAAAAGACTAGCTTTAGTGGAATCCAAATCAATCAGCAACTTTCAATTACCAATCAACAAAGGAGTTTGATAACTCAAGTGTTACCAATTACTCAACTAAAGCAAAAAGGGTGAAAGTCTAAATTAAAATCCTCCCAAGCATTTTATCAAACACTTGGAAGGCATAACACCAAATAGTAGAGAAGCAATAGGAGATAATAACATTCAAATAACCAATCTCAAATATCAGCAACATAGATCAAAAGAGATCAATCTAGAATATGAAATACCTCAAGTTATATTAAATAGAAAATCCAATCACAAAAGAAATGTATAGATCAAAGTATTAGAATCAATAAGAGTAGAAGAGAATTAAGTCAAAGAACATTAAACCTAGAATTTGAGAATAGATAATCCTAAATCCTAAAGAAATCCTAAATCCTAAAACCTAAGAGAGAGGAGAGAGCCTCTCCCTCTAAAGCTACATCTAAAATCTAAAATTATGTTAATGAGAAGTGTATGATCAATTGTTGGACTCCCCCACTCTGCAGCCTCTAATCTGTGTTTTCTGGGCTGAAAACAAAGTCAAAAATAGCCTAAAAATTGCCTGCAATTTTTGCAGCTCGCGCATGTTGGTGCACAAAATTGTGATCCATTCTTTTCACAACTCAAACAGTCCCCGTTAATGGCTCCAAAAACTTGGTGCTCAATACCATGGTCTAAACATAATTTCACAACTTCGCACAACTAACCAGCAAGTGCACTTGGTCGTCCAAGTAATAAACCTTACGCGAGTAAGGGTCGATCCCACGGAGATTGTTGGTATGAAGCAAGCTATGGTCACCTTGTAAATCTCAGTCAGGCAGATTCAATTGGTTATGAGTGATATACGAATAAAGCATAAAGATAGGGATACTTATCTAATTCATTGGTGAGAATTTCAGATAAGCGAATGGAGATGCTTTGTCCCTTCCGTCTCTCTGCTTTCCTACTGTCTTCATCCAATCCTTCTTACTCCTTTCCATGGCAAGCTGTATGTTGGGAATCACCATTGTTAGTGACTACAGTCCCATCCTCTCAGTGAAAATGTTCAACGCACCCTGTCACGGCACGGCTAATCATCTGTCGGTTCTCAATCAGGTTGGAATAGAATCCATTGATTCTTTTGCGTCTGTCACTAACGCCTAGCCTACAGGAGTTTGAAGCTCGTCACAGTCATTCAATCATTGAATCCTACTCAGAATACCACAGACAAGGTTTAGACCTTCCGGATTCTCTTGAATGCCGCCATCAATTCTAGCTTATACCACGAAGATTCCGATTAAGGAATCCAAGAGATATCCACTCAATCTAAGGTAGAACGGAGGTGGTTGTCAGGCACACGTTCATAGGTGAGAATGATGATGAGTGTCACGGATCATCACATTCATCAAGTTGAAGAACAAGTGATATCTTGGAATAAGAACAAGCTGAATTGAATAGAAGAACAATAGTAATTGCATTAATACTCGAGGTACAGCAGAGCTCCACACCTTAATCTATGGTGTGTAGAAACTCCACCGTTGAAAATACATAAGAACAAGGTCTAGGCATGGTCATGAGGCCAGCCCCATGATCTAAGATCGCATAAGACTAAAGATAGCTACCCAGATATAAAATACAATAGCAAAAGGTCCTATATGTAGATAACTAGTAGCCTGGGGTTTACATAAATGAGTAAATGACATAAAAATCCACTTTCGGGTCCACTTGGTATGTGCTTGGGCTGAGCATTGAAGCATTTTCGTGTAGAGACTCTTCTTGGAGTTGAACGCCAGCTTTTGTGCTAGTTTGGGCGTTTAACTCCCATTCTTGTGCCAGTCCGGGGTTTAACGCCGGGCAGTTTTGAGCTGATTTGGAACGCCACTTTGGGCCACCAAATCTCGGGCAAAGTATGGACTATTATACATTGCTGGAAAGCCCAGGATGTCTACTTTCCAACGCCGTTGAGAGCGCGCCAATTGGGCTTCTGTAGCTTCAGAAAATCCACTTCAAGTGCAGGGAGGTCAGAATCCAACAGCATCTACAGTCCTTTTCAGCCTTTGAATCAGATTTTTGCTCAGGTCCCTCAATTTCAGCCAGAAAATACCTGAAATAAAACATCTATGAAGATCAGTATTAATTAGATGAGCGGGGCTTTTAGCTTTTTGCCTCTGAACAATTTTGGCATCTCACTCTATCCTTTGAAATTCGGAATGATTGGCTTCTATAGGAACTCAGAATCCAGATAGTGTTATTGATTCTCCTAGTTAAGTATGATGATTCTTGAACACAGCTACTTTATGAGTCTTGGCCGTTGCCCAAAGCACTCTGTCTTCCAGTATTACCACCGGATACATACATGCCACAGACACATAATTGGGTGAACCTTTTCAGATTGTGACTCAGCTTTACTAGAGTCACCAATTAGAGGTGTCCAGGGTTCTTAAGCACACTCTTTTTGCCTTGGATCACAACTTTATTTTTTTTCTTTTTCTTTTTTTCTCTCTTCTTTTTTTCGTTTTTTTCCGTTTTTCTCCTCTTTTTTTTTGTATTCACTGCTTTTTCTTGCTTCAAGAATCATTTTTATGATTTTTCAGATCCTTAGTAACATGTCTTCTTTTTCATTATTCTTTCAAGAGCCAACATTCATGAACAACAAATTCAAAAGACATATGCACTGTTTAAGCATACATTCAG
>NC_029777.3:60958372-60958931 GCF_000817695.3 Arachis duranensis
ATTTAAGAAAGGTGATGGATTCATAGGACATTCATAACTTTAAGGCATAGACACTAAAACATTAATGATCATGTAATAAGACACAAACATGGATAACATAAGCATAAATTTCGAAAAACAGGAAACTAAGGAACAAGGAGATTAAAGAACGGGTCCACCTTAGTGATGGCGGCTTGTTCTTCCTCTTGAAGATCTTATGGAGTGCTTGAGCTCCTCAATGTCTCTTCCTTGCCTTTGTTGCTCCTCTCTCATGATTCTTTGATCTTCTCTTATTTCATGGAGGAGGACGAAATGTTCTTGGTGCTCCACCCTTAGTTGTCCTATGTTGGAACTCAATTCTCCTAGGGAGGTGTTGATTTGCTCCCAATAGTTTTGTGGAGGAAAGTGCATCCCTTGAGGTATCTCAGGGATCTCATGATGAGTGAGATCTCTTGTTTGCTCCATCCTTTTCTTAGTGATGGGCTTGTCCTCATCAATGAGAATGTCTCCCTCTATGTCAACTCCAACTGAATAACAGAGGTGACAAATGAGATGAGGAAAGGCTAACCTTGCCAAGGTA
>NC_029777.3:60959219-60959481 GCF_000817695.3 Arachis duranensis
AGACTTGGTCCAACCTTTGATCAAAGTTGACTCTTCTAGTGTAAGGGTGTTCATCTCCTTGCATCATGGGCAAGTTGAATGCCAACCTTACATTTTTCGGACTAAAATCCAAGTATTTCCCCCGAACCATAGTAAGCCAATTCTTTGGATCCGGGTTCACACTTTGGTCATGGTTCTTAGTGATACATGCATTGGCATAGAACTCTTGAACCATTAAGATTCCGACTTGTTGAATGGGGTTGGTAAGAACTTCCCATCCTCT
>NC_029777.3:60959669-60960501 GCF_000817695.3 Arachis duranensis
TGGCTTTGTAGTTCGGCCAAAGGGGGAGAAGTAGTGTTTAGGTTGTGTGAAAATGAAGGGGTGAAGGTGGGTTTATATAGGGGTGGAGAGGGGGGTAGGGTTCGACTATGAATGGGTGGGTTTGGGAGGGAAAGTGGTTTGAATTTGAATGGTGAGGTAGGTGAGGTTTTATGAAGGATGGATGTGAGTGGTGAAGAGAAAGATAGGATTTGATAGGTGAAGAGTTTTTGGGGAAGAGGTGTTGAGGTGATTGGTGAATGGGTGAAGAAGAGAGAGAGAGTGATGGGGTAGGTGGGGATCCTGTGGGGTCCACAGATCCTGAGGTGTCAAGGAAAAGTCATCCCTGCACCAAGTGGCGAGCAAAAATGCTCTCTATACCAATTCTGGCGTTAAACGCCGGGCTGGTGCCCATTTCTGGCATTTAACGCCAACTTCTTGCCCCTTCCTGGCGTTTAACGCTAGTCTGGTGCCCCTTTCTGGCATTAAACGCCCAGAATGGTGCCAGACTGGGCGTTAAACGCCCATTTGCTACCCTTACTGGCGTTTAAACACCAGCAAGGTCTTCCTCCAAGGTGTGCTATTTTTCTTTCTATTTTTCATTCTGTTTTTTCTTTTAAAAATTGATTTTGTGACTTTCCATGATCATCAACCTACAGAAAACATAAAATAACAAAGGAAAACTATATAAATATAACATTGGGTTGCCTCCCAACAAGCGCTTCTTTAATGTCAGTAGCTTGACAGTGGGCTCTCATGGAGCCTCACAGATACTCAGAGCAATGTTGGAACCTCCCAACACCAAACTTAGAGTTTGAATGTGGGGGTTCAACAC
>NC_029777.3:60962011-60962896 GCF_000817695.3 Arachis duranensis
TGTTGCATTAGAGAAACTAATTGAGGCTTAAGCTCAAAGTTGTTTGCTCCAATGGCAGGGATAGAGATGCTTCTCCCATAAAAGTCGGGAGTAGGTGCAGTAAAGTCACCCAGCACCTTCCTTGCATTGTTGGCATTGTTGTTGTTTTCGGCTGCCATGTCTTCTTCTTTGAAGATTTCTGTTAGATCCTCTATAGAGAGTTGTGCCTTAGCTTCTCTTAGCTTTCGCTTCAAGGTCCTTTCAGGTTCAGGGTCAGCCTCAATAAGAATGCTTTTGTCTTTGCTCCTGCTCATATGAAAGAGAAGAAAACAAGAAGATATGGAATCCTCTATGTCACAGTATAGAGATTCCTTGAGGTGTCAGAGGAAAAGAAAAATAGAAGGAAGAGGTAGAAGAATTCGAACTTATCAAGAAAGATGAAGTTCGATTTGTGCATTGAAGAGGAGTGTTAGTCCATAAATAGAAGGATGTGAGAAGAGGGAAGAAATTTTTGAAAATAAATTAAAAACATTTTGAAAACATTTTGAAAAACACTAGTTGATTTTCGAAGACCAAGAGTGGAAAAGAAATCAAGTGATTTTTGAAAAAGATTTTGAAATTAGAAATAAAAAAGATATGATTGAAAACTATTTTGAAAAAGATGTGATTAAAAAGATATGATTGAAAAGTTATGGTTTTAAGAAGATGTGATTGAGAAGATATGATTTGAAAAACAATTTAAAAAGATTTGATTTTAAAAATTAATGACTTGGCTAACAAGAAAAGATATGATTCAAACATTGAACCTTTCTCAACAGAAAAGGAAACATACTTGAAATGTTGAATCAAATCATTAATTGATAGCAAGTATTTTTGAAAATGGAAAGAAATTGATTTTGAAAAAGA
>NC_029777.3:60967195-60968415 GCF_000817695.3 Arachis duranensis
TCTTTTTCAAAATATCTTTTTATTAAAATTTTTATCTTATCTTTTTATCTTTTGTCTTATCTTTTTCAAAAATTTTATCTTTTCCAAAATTTGATTTCAAAATATCTTATCTAACTTCTTATCTTCTTATCTTTTTAAAAATTTGATTTCAAATCTTTTTCAATCAACTAACTAACTTTTTGTTTGTTTCTTATCTTTTTCAAAACCACTTAACTACTTTTCCCTTTCTAATCTTCGAAAATATCTTATCTCTTTTTCAAAAATTCTTTTTGTTTTAAATTTTAATTTTAAACTTATCTTATCTTTAATTTTCGAAAATTACTAACCTCTTTTTCAAAAATTATTTTCGAAATTTCTCTTCTCTTCTCTTATTCTATTTAATTAATTAATTACTAACACTT
The DNA here is from genome assembly GCF_000817695.3 of Arachis duranensis. Taxonomy (NCBI): domain Eukaryota; kingdom Viridiplantae; phylum Streptophyta; class Magnoliopsida; order Fabales; family Fabaceae; genus Arachis; species Arachis duranensis. The sequence continues at coordinate 60,967,597 of NC_029777.3, forward strand.
CTCTTCACCTCTCCTCTTCCAAAAACCCGAATCCATCCTTCTTCTTTCTTTATACCCCTTTCTCTTCTACTAACATAAGTGAATCTCTATACTGTGACATAGAGGATTCCTCTTTCTGTTCTTGTTTTCTTCTCTTTCATATGAGCAGGAACAGGGAAAAAGGCACTCTTGTTGAAGTTGATCCAGAACCTGAAAGGACTCTGAAGAGAAAATTAAGAGAAGCTAAATTACAACAATCCAGAAATAACCTTTCAGAAATTTTCGAACAAGAGAAGGAGATGGCAGCCGAAAATAATAATAATAATAATGCAAGGAGAATGCTTGGTGACTTCACAAAGCCAACATCCAAGTTTGATGGAAGAAGCATCTCCATTCCTGCCATTGGAGCCAATAACTTTGAGTTGAAACCTCAGCTAGTTGCCTTGATGCAACAAAACTGCAAGTTTTATGGACTTCCATCTGAAGATCCTTATCAGTTTTTAACTGAGTTCTTGCAGATCTGTGAGACTGTAAAGACGAATGGAGTTGATCCTGAAGTCTACAGACTCATGCTTTTCCCTTTTGCTATAAGAGACAGAGCTAGAATATGGTTGGATTCACAACCAAAGGATAGCCTGGACTCCTGGGATAAGCTGGTCACTGCCTTCTTAGATAAATTCTTTCCTCCTCAAAAGCAGAGCAAGCTAAGAGTGAATGTTCAAACCTTCAAACAAAAAGATGGTGAATCCCTCTATGAAGCTTGGGAAAGATACAAGCAGCTGACCAAAAGATGTCCATCTGACATGTTTTCAAAATGGACCATATTAGATATATTCTATT
>NC_029777.3:60969636-60970153 GCF_000817695.3 Arachis duranensis
ATTAGTGAACTAGATACTTGGATTCAGAAAACTCTACCTCAAAAGAAACAAGATCCTGGCAAGTTCTTAATACCTTGTACCAAAGGCACCATGACCTTTGAAAAGGCTCTCTGTGATCTAGGGTCAGGGATAAATCTTATGCCACTCTCTGTAATGGAGAAGCTGGGGATCATTGAGGTACAACCTGTCTTGTTCTCATTACAATTGGCAGATAAGTCATTGATACAAGCTTATGGGACAATAGAGGATGTTTTAGTAAAGGTTGAAGGCCTTTACATCCCTGCTGATTTCATAATCCTAGACACTAGAAAGGAAGATGATGAATGCATCATCCTAGGAAGACCTTTCCTAGCCACAGCAGGAGCTGTGATAGATGTCAACAGAGGGGAGTTAGTCCTTCAATTGAATGGGGACTACCTTGTGTTTAAAGCACATGGCCATCCCTCTATGACAAAAGAGAGTAAGCAGGAAGAGCTTCTCTCAGTTCAGAGTCAAGAAGAGCCCACACAGTCAAACT
>NC_029777.3:60970241-60970733 GCF_000817695.3 Arachis duranensis
TCCACATCCAAACTCTAAGTTTGGTGTTGGGACCACACAAAAATTGACCTGATCACCTAGTGGCTCCATGAGAGCCACTGTCAAGCTATTGACATTAAAGAAGCGCTTGTTAGGAGGCAACCCAATTTTATTTATCTAATTTTATTTTATTTTGTTTCTTTGTTATTTTTGTGTTTAATTAGGTACATGACCATGAGGAGTCACGAAAAAAATCAAAAAAATTAAAAACAGAGTCAAAAAATAGAAGAAAAAAATTTTCACCCTGGAGGACGCACGGGCTGGCGTTCAACGCCAGTAAGGTGCATCTGGCCGGCGTTCAACGCCAGAACAGAGCACCATTCTGGCGCTGAACGCCTGAAACAAGCAACATCCTGGCGCTGAACGCCAGGAATGTGCCCAGAGAGGAAAAACTGGCGCTGAACGCCAGTAACAAGCATGAAACTGGCGTTCAACACCAGAAACATGCATTACATGGGCGTTGAACGCCCAGAA
>NC_029777.3:60974972-60975431 GCF_000817695.3 Arachis duranensis
GCAAGTGTACTGGGTCGTCCAAGTAATAAACCTTACGTGAGTAAGGGTCGATCCCACAGAGATTGTTGGTATGAAGCAAGCTATGGTCACCTTGTAAATCTCAGTCAGGCAGATTCAAAATGGTTATGGATGATATATGAATAAAGCATAAAGATGGAGATACTTATGTAATTCATTGGTGAAAATTTCAGATAAGCGAATGGAGATGCTTTGTCCCTTCCGTCTCTCTGCTTTCCTATTGTCTTCATCCAATCCTTCTTACTCCTTTCCATGGCAAGCTGTATGTTGGGCATCACCGTTGTCAGTGGCTACAGTCTCATCCTCTCAGTGAAAATGTTCAACGCACCCTGTCACAGCACGGCTAAACATCTGTCGGTTCTCAATCAGGTTGGAATAGAATCCATTGATTCTTTTGTGTCTGTCACTAACGCCCAGCCTTCAGGAGTTTGAAGCTCGTCA
>NC_029777.3:60975535-60992969 GCF_000817695.3 Arachis duranensis
TTGAGGCCAGCCCCATGATCTAAGATAGCATAAGACTAAAGATAGCTACCCAGATATAAAATACAATAGCAAAAGGTCCTATATGTAGATAACTAGTAGCCTAGGGTTTACAGAAATGAGTAAATGACATAAAAATCCACTTCCGGGTCCACTTGGTATGTGCTTGGGCTGAGCATTGAAGCATTTTCGTGTAGAGACTCTTCTTGGAGTTAAACGCCAGCTTTTGTGCCAGTTTGGGCGTTTAACTCCCATTCTTGTGCCAGTTCCGGCGTTTAACGCCGGGCAATTTTGAGCTGATTTGGAACGCCAGTTTGGGCCATCAAATCTCGGACAAAGTATGGACTATTATACATTGCTGGAAAGCCCAGGATGTCGACTTTCCAACGCCATTGAGAGCGCGCCAATTGGGATTCTATAGCTCTAGAAAATTCACTTCGAGTGTAGGGAGGTCAGAATCCAACAGCATCTACAGTCCTTTTCAGCCTCTGAATCAGATTTTTGCTCAGATCCCTCAATTTCAGCCAGAAAGTACCTGAAATCACAGAAAAACACACAAAATCATAGTAAAGTCAAAAAAGTGAATTTTAACTAAAAACTAATAAAGATATAATAAAAACTAACTAAAACATACTAAAAACAATGCCAAAAAGCGTATAAATTATCCGCTCATCACATGTCACGCGTATGCGCCAAGTGCGCGTGCGCGCCGATGGACTTTTCGCCAATGTGCGTGTGCGCGTCACGTGCACGTGCGCGTCACCTAGCTGCGTGGCCACTATGACAAATTGTACATCGTTGTGAAGCCCCGGATGTTATCTTTCCAAAGCAACTGGAACCGACTCATTTGGACCTTTGTAGCTCAAGTTATGATCGAATGAGTGCGAAGAGGTCAGGGTTGATAGCTTTGCAGTTCCTTCAGCTTCTTGTATTCCTTCCACTTTTGCATGCTTCCTTTCCATCCTCTAAGCCATTCCTGCCCTGCAATCTCTGAAAACACTTAACACACATATCAAGGCATCGAATGGTAATAAGAGAGTATTAAAATTAGCAAACCTAAGCCCAAAGAAGCATGTTTTCAATCATAGCACAAAATCTGGAAGGAAAGTGTAAAACATGTAATTTACATGAACAAGTGTGAGATTAGTGGATAAAATTCACTCAATTAAGCACAAGATGTACCACAAAATAGTGGCGCATCAAATCTCCCAACACTTAAACATTAGCATGTCCTCATGCTAAGCTCAAAAGAAGCTATAAGAGTGAAGAGGAATGGTAGAATGTATGAAATGCAACCTATCTGTATGAATGCAATTACATGCAAAAATGCTTTTACCTACTTGGTGAAAAGTAAACAGAACCTTCAAGAAGAAATATGAACTGGATCCCACTAATTCAAATAAAAAATAAGGTACAAGTAAACTTGCAAAAGAATGAAAGCCGAGAACAGGGAATCGAGCTTCGAACCCTCACTGGAAGTGTATACTCTCTAATCGTTCAGGTGTTTAAGGTTCGATTCTCTCAATTCTCTACTAATCTTGCTTTCTATGGCTTGCTCTTCTTTTACCAATCAACAAAGAATTAATGCACATATACACATATCAAGAGGTATTTTCAAGGGTTGTAATGGGGTTAGGGTCAAGGTAGGAATGTATTTGGTCAAGTGGACTAGAATCTGAATCCTTAATTAACCTATACTTCCCACCTAACTTAGGACAATCCATGTAATCAAAATACACAACCTAACTTATCCATTAACCATGTTTTGCACATATTCAAGCATCCCAAATTTAAGTACAACTCATATGCATTGATATTATTACTTAACTTTGGGGCATTTTGTCCCTTTTTTATTATTTTTTTCTTTTATTTTTCTCATATATTTTTTTCTATTATTTTTTGTTTCTTTTGCTTTTCCCAATGCATATGATTAAGGTATTGAATGCATAAAGATGTCCTTAACATTTTTCACACTTTCACAAAAAGTCTAACATACTCAATTCCCAAACCAAGCGTTTCCAAACCCACTTTCCCCACACTTAATTTGTGGGCACTCTCACTAGTCTAAGCTAACCAAGGATTCAAATTAAGGACATTATTGTTTTCTTCTTAGAGTTAATGATGTGCAAAAATAAAGAACAAATGGGGTAAAATAGGCTCAAATTGGTTTGCAAAGGATAATGAAAAGGTAAGGCCATATGGGTATGTAAGCTCAATGAAACAAAGGCCTCAATCATATAAGTGCATGCATACATCAAACCATGGAAATATAGAATTAAGCAAGATATAGATCACAATTTTAGAGAGAACAACACACACCAAAACAAAATATTGGTTGATAAAATGCAACCAATCAATTAGGATTAAAATCTCACTGGTTTTGTGTGTTCGAGCTCTAAACCATGTCCCAATATAATATTTCTTCAAACAAGTTTAACAAAAATTTTATTCAAATTAGTGAAATGCCATAAGAAGTTTCTTGAAGAAGAATTCATCATTTCAACCAAGCAGTGATAGAATATGCACAAAAACAAACAAACATGCAATCAAACATGCAAATGCAACAATGAACTAACAAAGAAAATCCCACATTGGTGTTGAGAAGGAACTAACTAACCTACGGAAGTCGGTATCGACCTCCCCACACTTAAAGATTACACCGTCCTGGGTGCATGCTGAGATGTGCAAGTGGGCGAATTGCTCCAACTGGTGCCTATCTCCAAAGATTGTGCAGCAGACTTGTTTATTACTCCAGTTAGAAACTTTTCCTTTTCCCTCTTGGTAGCCATCCTAAAAGAAGAGAAAAAGGAAGGGAAAGAACCCACAAGCAAAGATACGAAAAGAAAGAAAACATATGTGGGCTAGTGCCAAATAATAAGGTTCTCAACTACATTGTAGCTACAACATAGAAGTGAGAAAATAATAGAAGCACAGGGCATGTCAACTAAATAGCAAACAGGTCAAGAAGCACAAAAAATAATGCAAGAAATATGAAACAGTTGAGTAAGAACATTTTAACACCAATGTGAAAACAACAAATATAGAAGAGAAAGGGAGAAGAAATAATGAACTTAAAATGCCATAAATGCGAGTATGCAAATGTAACAAATAGAAGAATAGAAGGGGAATAAGGATGAGAGGGGAGGGGAAGAAAGTGAGAGAAGAAGAATAAAGAGGTAGGGAGAAAGGAGTAAGAAGACGAAACTGGGCGGTGCATGCGACGCGCACGCGTACTGTGTACGGACGCGTGGGTCGCGCAAAAGTGAAGGGTCACGTAAGCGTTCAGTGCGCGGACGCGTGATCGAGGCGGTGCCTCTAGCACGAATCCAGCACGAGGCCAGCATAACTTTCCGCCAAAACAGGGTTTTACGCCGATTTTCCCAACTACGCAGACGTGCCAAGGGCGCGGACGCGTGGGTCGCTAAAAGTGGAAACGGCACGCACGCGTACAGTACATGTGCGCGTGGGTGGAATTGTGCCTAAGGCACGTTTCTCGCCCGGCTCCCGCGCCACTCTCTATTCAATCTAACCCTTTTTGCATCCACAAAGGATGCAAACACGCACTAGGCGCTGGCGCGTCGATCCCCTCTCTCTTTTTTTATATGCAGAATGCATGTGAAGATGCAGAATGAATGAATGAATGAACACTAATAAAAATAAAACAAAATAAAACTAAGGATGAAAAGGAACGATCATACCATGGTGGGTTGTCTCCCACTTAGCACTTTTAGTTAAAGTCCTTAAGTTGGACATTTGGTGAGCTCCTTGTTAGGGTGGCTTACGCTTGAACTCTTCCAGGAATCTCCACCAATGTCTGTACTTCCAGTAGCCTCTGGGATTCCAAACTAGGCGTAAAGAGCCTTCAAGCAAGGCAAAGCAAGTGACAAGGCCCCAAAAGTATTGCTTGTTAGAATGAATTCCGGGGTCCCAAACCTTGCTTTTGCACCCGTCATCTTGTTGAGCAATATTGTTCCATCCGGGTGGCAAGCAGTTTGAATTCTCACTGAAGTGACCAAACAACATCCTAGACCCATTCAATTGAGCCCTACACTAACCTGTGCATTTCCACTTGGAGCATACAACCATATTGAATCTTGCTTGACAACTATTCCCACTGACCATCTCCATCTCACTCTTAAAGCCACAGAGAGCTCTAAGTTGACCATCCGTCTTCAGTAGCCCATATTCAAGTGGGAAAGTAAAGGTCAAGGATAAGAATTTTACCCACTTAAATGTTGTGTTGGACGGTAATGGCCTTGGGAGAGGTGTCTCTAATGATCTTGCAAGCTCCACTCCCTTGTGCTCTTCTTTGACAACTTCCACCTCTTTGCAAGCTTCTTTAATATCAACCTCTTCCTCTTGGTAGCTTTCTTCCAATTCAATCTCTTCTTTATTGCTCACCAAGGGCATGGGAGGTAGTGCTTCTTCTTCTTTAATCTCTATATCAAGTCCAACAGGAGGGGATTCAATTGTAGATAAGGATTCATCAATGATTGAATCCATCCCTTGATCGACGTCCTCAAGGTCTTCAGCCATGATATGCCTTGGAGGTTGTACACCTTCCTAAACATCAATTTCAAGCATCTTGGAAGGAGGCTCTATGACTTTACTTTCCCATGGAGGTTCAGCATCTCCTAAGTCTTCAACCACTTCTTCCTCTTCAATTATTACAGCTTCCTCCAGTTGTTTTAGCATAAAATCGTACTCCTCCTTGATGATTTCCTTTCTATGACAACTCCCTTCAACTACTCCTTCATCTTCAAGGGTCTCTCCTACCTCCACATTTTGGGCCTCTTCTTGCTCCTCTGGAAATAAGTCCACGTGTAACTGATCCATCGCGATTGCATCCCTAAGACGATCCCTTCTCTCTTGTTCCATGTCCATAGTATAATTGGATCTTCTTGCTCTTGGATTGATGGATGTGGGTGCTCTTCCATGGAGGGTGGTGATGGAATGGAGAGATCATTATGTGGTTGAAAAGGAAGTGCACTAGAGCTTGAGGGTTGAGTATTCGAGGTAGAGGATTGGTCCATACGGGATGTAAGAGCTTGAAGAGTAGAGGTGAGACTAGTGATAGAGGCAAGTGCGGTATGAAGCTCTGTTTGCCCTTGGTGAATAGCACCAAGGGTGTTGTCATCCAGTAGAGGTTGGGGTGGATAGGAAAGTTCATTATTTTAGTTGGAATGGGGGTGGTTCTATGTATGGTTAATTTGGCTCATAAGGTGGTTGGTATGGTGGATATGGGTTAGGGTCATATGGAGGTGAATGGTGGAAAGGGGCTTGTGAGTATGGTGGTTTAAAGCTATGTTGAGGAGGGGTTCATAGACATGTTGTGGTGGGTATTGAGTGTCACGTAAAGGTCCACCATAACCATTGTCTTGGTATGCATCATGGAATGGTTGTTGCTTGTGGTATATTGGAGGGGGTTATTGCCAAGAGGGTTGATCAAATCCTTGTGGCTCCTCCCATCTTTGATTATTCTAACCATGGTGCATGTTGTCATTATAATCTCCTCTTCCTGCAACATAATTATAACCACGCTCGTAGCCAAAGGGGTGAGAGTTCATAGTAGAAAAGGAAAACAAAAACTAATAAAGATACGCAACTAAGTCCTAAAACTAACAGACAAGTAAAAAGAAAATATTTACAATAACCAATAATAGGGCACACGTTTGCAATTCCCCGACAACGGCGCCATTTTGACGATCAGACTTTTGATGGTTTAGAATTTCACAAATAAATTCACGTTGCTAGTATAGCTTCTAAAGCAACAAAAATCCTTTCGTACCAAAACTTATTTGTCACGAGTAATAAACCCCTAGTAAAATTGATAACCAAAGTATTTAAACGTCGGGTCGTCTCTCAAGGAATTGCAGGGAAGTATGCTTATAATTGGTTATGGAAAAGTGTGTTTTGGGGTTTTTATTTGAGATAAGAAGCAAGAATAGTAAATGGTAATGAAAATCAAATGACTGGAAAAGCTCTTGGCAAGGTATGAGAACGGAAAATCCTATCCTAGTTATCCTTATCAATTGTGATGAGAATTGCTCATTGCTCCCACTTAGTTAACCATCAACCAATGAAGGAAAGTCAAGTGGACTAATCAATTTGATTCCTCAAGTCCTAGTCAACTCCTAAGGAAAGACTAGCTTTAGTGGAATCCAAATCAATTAGCAACTTTCAATTACCAATCAACAAAGGAGTTTGATAACTCAAGTGTTACCAATTACTCAACCAAAGCCAAAAGGGTGAAAGTCTAAATTAAAATCCTCCCAAGCATTTTATCAAACACTTGGAGGGTATAACACCAAATAGTAGAGAAGCAATAGGAGATAATAACATTCAAATAACCAATCTCAAATATCAGCAACATAGATCAAAAGAGAGCAATCTAGAATATGAAATACCTCAAGTTATATTAAATAGAAAATCCAATCACAAAAAGAATGTATAGATCAAAGTATTAGAATCAATAAGAGTAGAAGAGAATTAAGTCAAAGAACATTAAACCTAGAATTTGAGGAATTTAACCTGTCCCGATCTTTGGGGGAAGGGCCCAAGGAGGTCGAGTCCCCACTTTGCAAATGGCCAAGGTGATGTTACACTGATGAGTTCTTCTGGTGGGGTGATGTGAAAGTTAGCATGCTCCTGACATGGTGGACATGTCTTAACGAACTCGTTGGCCTCTTTTTGTAGAGTTGGCCAAAAGAATCCAGCTCGGAGTACTTTCTTGGCAAGAGCTCGTGCTCTGAGATGATTGCCACATGTGCCACTGTGTATTTCTTCTAAGACATCCTTTGTGTTAGAGGTCGGTACACATTTTAATAGAGGTGTCGATATTCCTCTCTTGTATAGGATGTCGTTTATGATAGTGTAATACTGTGCCTCCCGCTTTAACCTCTTTGCCTCCTTTTTATCTGTAGGGAGTATCTCTGATTTGAGGTAGCTGATTATGGGAGTCATCCACCCTTGATCCTGATCTGATATAGCTAGGATCTTTTCTTCTTCCGAGATTGATGGGCTTTGCAGTATTTCCTGGATGAGGCTCCTATTATTGTCCCCTGGTTTGGTGCTGGATAATTTTGAGAGTGCGTCAGCTTAGGCATTTTGTTCCCGAGGTATATGCCGGATCTTGTATTCTTTGAATTGCCCGAATTGTTCCCTGGTTTTGTCCAAATACTTTTTCATGGCAGGGTCTTTGGCTTGGTAGGTCCCTACTATTTGTAAGGTGATGACTTGTGAGTCACTGAAGATGATAAGTTTTTGGGCTCCAACCTCTTTAGCCAGCTTCAAACTAGCCAATAGCGCCTCATAATTAGCCTGGTTATTGGAAGCAGGGAACTCAAACCTCAAGGAGAGTTCAATTTGGGTTCCCTGATTACTTTCTATTATCACACCTACTCCGCTTTTAGTTTTATTGGAAGAGCCGTCCACGTAAAGATTCCAATTTGTAGGGATTTTCGGGTTGTCAGTGTACTTTGCAATGAAGTCGGCAAAATACTGTGATTTGATGGCTGTCCGAGTTTCATATTGGAGGTCGAATTTAGACAACTCAACTGCCCACTATAGAATTCTTCCTGCTAAATATGTTTTCTGTAGAATGCCTTTTATAGGCTGGTTGGTCCGAACTTTAGTGGTGTGAGTCTGGAAGTATAGGCGAAGTCGTTGAGAGGTTAATATGAGAGCATAGGCAAACTTTTCTATCTTTTGATAGTTCAGCTCGGACCCTTGTAGCGCTTTGCTGATGAAGTATATAGGTTGCTGTCCATTTTCGTCCTCTTTGACTAGTGGTGAAGCTACCGCCCAGCTTCCTACTGCAAGGTATAATATGAGTGCTTCTCCTTCCCGTGATCGGGTAAGGATGGGTGGTTGTCCCAGGAATCTTTTGAAATCCTGAAAGGCTTGCTCGTACTCTGGTGTCCATTCGAACTTCTTTCCCTTCCTTAGTGTGGTGTAGAAGGGGAGAGATCTTATGGCTGATCCAGTTAGAAATTTGGACAAGGCTACTAGTCACCCGTTGAGCTATTGCACTTCTTTGACACAGGTCGGGCTTTCCATATCGAGTATGGCCTGGCACTTGTCCGGGTTTGCCTCAATTCCTCTTTGTGTGAGCATGAATCCCAAGAATTTGCCAGCTTCTACTGCGAAGGTGCATTTTACAGGGTTAAGTCACATGCCATGCTTTCTTATGGTTTTGAAGACTTGGGCGAGGTCGGACAGTAATGATTCCTCGCTTTATGGTTTTACTAACATGTCGACCACATATACCTCCATGAGTTTCCCGACATGGTCTGCGAAGACTTTATTTATTAATCTTTGATAGGTAGCTCCTATGTTTTTGAGTCCGAATGGCATGACGACGTAGCAGTAGTTTGCTTTTGGAGTTAAGAATGACGTTTTTTCTTGATTAAGTGGGTACATCGGGATTTGATTGTATCCCGAATAGGCATCCATGAACGAGAGGTATTTGTATCCGGAGGAGGCGTCCACCAGAGCATCGATACTAGGGAGTGGATAAGGATCTTTTGGGCAAGCTTTGTTGAGATCGGTGTAATATGTGCACATCCGCCACTTCCCATTTGATATTTTTACCAAGACGACGTTGGCTAGCCATAGTGGGTCATTGACTTCTCTGATGAATCCTGTCTCTAGTAGAGCTTGTACCTGTTCCTCCACAGCTTGGGATCTTTTTGGTCCGAGCTTTCTATGCCTCTACTGTACTGGCTGAGATCCTGGATACACTGCCAGCTTATGGCACATTAGCTTTGGGTCTATGCCCGGCATGTCTGTAGCCTTCCATGCAAAGAGGTCGACATTATCTTTTAGGAACTGTATGAGGGACTCCTTTATATTTCCTTTTAGGATTACGCCAATATTGGTTGTTTTATCTGGTACATCTCCGATCTGGACTTTTTCTATCTCGCCTTCAGGTTGTGGACGAAGTTCATCCTGACCTTGAATTCCCCCGAGTTCGATGGTGTGGATTTCTTCTCCTTTGCCTATGAAGTTCAGATTTTCATTGTAACAATGGCGCGCTATTCTCTGGTCTCCTTTTATCGTAGCGATCCCTTCTGTAGTTGGGAACTTCATGCATATATGTGGAGTTGAGACTACTGCAGCGAGCTGATTTAGCATTGTCCGACCTATCAGGGCATTGTAGGCTAAACTCACGTCGACCACTATGTAGTCTATGTTGAGCGTCCTTGACTGGTTTCCGTTTCCGAAGGTTGTGTGTAGTGAGATGTATTCAAGTGGTTGGATTGGAGTGTCTCCTAGTCCGAATAAGCCGTTCGGATATATTCTGAGCTCTTTTTCCTCCAGGCCGAGTTTGTCGAAGGTGGTTTTGAACAAGATGTCAGCCGAGCTTCCTTGGTCCACCAGTGTGAGGTGGAGATTAGCGTTGGCCAATATGACAGTGATGACCATGGGATCGTCATGTCCCGAGATGACGCCAACTGCGTCCTCCTTAGTGAAAGTAATAGTAGGGAGGTCGAGTGCTCCTTCTCCTCCCTCGACGTGATATACTTCTTTGAAGTGTCTTTTGCGAAATGATTTGGAGATTCCTCTTCCCGTAGATCCTCCATATATCATGTGAACATGTCTCTCTGGGGTACGAGGTGGTCGTTCAGTTCATCCGACCTCTTCGTCTCTTCTTCTCTTTCTGGGCTCATCTGTTTTACTGGCTAAGTACCGATCTAGTCTCCCCTCTCTTACCAATTTTTCTATGACATTCTTCAAGTCAAAGCACTCGTTAGTGGGATGTCCATAAATTCGGTGGTATTCGCAGTATTCCGTCCGATTTCTGCCTCCTTTTTTGCTTTTGAGTGGGCAAGGTGGTGGGATCTTTTCAGTGTGGCATACTTCTCGGTATACTTCCACAAGAGACACCCGGAGAGCGGTGTAGTTGTGGTATTTTTTAATCTTCTCTCCATGCTAATCTTCTTTTTTCTTAGACTTTTTATCCTTATCTCGGGAGGAGTAAAAGGATCCGAATTTTGAGGTCTTTCCTAGCCGAGAGTTTTTTTCCATGTTGATGTATTTTTCTACTCGTCCTTGCACTTCATTCAGAGATGTGGGATGTTTCTTTGATATGGAGTGACTAAAAGGTCCCTCTCGTAGGCCATTGATGAGGCCTATAATGGCTGCTTCAGTTGGCAGACTTTGTATGTCTAGACATGCTTTTTTGAATCTTTCCTTGTAGTTGCGAAAACTTTCCGGATCTCCTTGCTTGATCTGTAACAAACTTGGGGCATGCTTGGTTTTGTCCTTCTGGATGGAGAATCTAGCAAGGAACTTTCCAGCTAAGTCGTCAAAGCTTGAGATAGATGACGTTAGGATTTTTGCCAGTAAAGAATTTCATAAAAATAGTCGCGTTGTAGATATAGTCTCTAAACCGACAGAAATCCCTTCCTATAAACGTTTTGGTTGTCACAAGTAACAAACCCCTTTAAAATTGATAACCGAGTATTTAAACCTCGGGTTGTCTTCTCAAGAAATTGCAGGGAGGTATGTTCTTATTATTGGCTATGAAAAAGGTAAAATTTGTGGTTTTGGAAGTAAGGTGCGAATATGTTATATGATAAGTAAAATAAAGTAATACTAATAAAATCTCCTGGCAAGGTATAAGAACTAGAGGTCCTATCCCAGTTATCCTTATCAATTGTGATGAGAATTGGATTCTTCTCCCACTTTGTTAACCTCTAACTATGAAGGTAAGTTAAGTGGATGAGTTCCAATTTTCAATCAACAATGCGTTTAATAACTCTAGAGTCACCAATTATTTAACCAAAGCCAAAAGGAAAGAAAATTGAAACTGCTGGAATAAAAATGCCTTCAGATGGGAGGCAATAATCATGTAAATAAAAGAAAGTAATATTAAACTGAAATACCTCAAATTATAATAAATAGATCATTCAAATCTTAACATGAAAAGTTCATAAGCCAATTGGGCAATATAAATCAAATACAAATAAAAGTATTAGAGTAAATAAAAATAAAAGAGAAACATGAATTAAAGGAACATTGAACCCGGGTCGAGAGTCACTCTTAAAAACTAAGAGAAGTCCTAAATCCTAATCCTAAGAGAGAGGAGAGAACCTCTCTCTCTAAAAACTACATCTAAAACATGAAAAGTGAATTATGAATGTCCTCCTCATGAATGGATGCATTCCCCCACTTTATAGCCTCTAATCTGTGTTCTCTGGGCCGAAAACTGGGTCAGAAACAGCCCAGAAGTCACTTCCAGCGCTTTCTGGTCCGTACAGGTCGCGGGAAAGTGACGCGGCCGCATGGCTCACGCGGCCGCGCGGGTTGCGTTTCTGCCAGGTCACGCGTTCGCGTTGCCTGGCGTTGGGGCAGCTATGGCAAATTATATATCAAATCGAAGCCCCGGACGTTAGCTTTCCAACTCAACTGGAACCGCGTCGTTTGGACCTCTGTAGCTAAAGTTATAGCCGTTTGAGTGCAGAGAGGTCAGGCTGGACAGCTTAGCAATTTCTCCAACTTCTTGCATTCCTTCCTCTTTTGCATGCTTTCTTCCCATCCTCTGAGCCATTCATGCCCTATAATCTCTGAAAACACTTAACACACATATCAAGGCATCTAATGGTAATAAGAGAGGATTAATAATAAGCAAATATAAGATCAAAGAAGCATGTTTTCAATCAAAACACATAATTAGGAAGGAAATATAAAATCATGCAAATAGTATGAATAAGTGGGTAAAGAGTTAATAAAAACCACTCAATTGAGTACAAGATAAACCATAAAATAGTGATTTATCAATAGACCTTGGGGGCAGGTGATGAGTGGATAATTTATACGCTTTTTGGCATTGTTTTTAGATAGTTTTTAGTAGGATCTAGCTACTTTTAGGGATGTTTTTATTAGTTTTTATGCAAAATTTATATTTATGGATTTTACTATGAGTTTGTGTGTTTTTCTATGATTTCAGGTATTTTCTTACTGAAATTGAGGGACCTGAGCAAAAATCTGATAGGAGGCTGACAAAGGACTACTGATGCTGTTGGATTATGATCTCCCTGCACTCGAAATGGATTTTCTAGAGTTACAAAACTCCAAATGGCGCGCTCTCAATTGGGTTGGAAAGTAGACATCGAGGGCTTTCTAGCAATATATAATAGTCCATACTTTATTCGAGTTTAGATGACGAAAACTGGTGTTCAACGCCAGCTCCATGCTGCATTCTGGAGTAAAACGCCAGAAACACGTCACAAACCAGAGTTAAACGCCAAAAACACGTTACAACTTAGCGTTTAACCCCAAGAGAAGCCTCTGCATGTGTAAATCTCAAGCTCAGCCCAAGCACACACCAAAGTGGGCCCCGAAAGTGGATTTCTGCACTTAGACTTATTTCTGTAAACCCTAGTAACTAGTTTAGTATAAATAGAACTTTTTACTATTGCATTAGAGATCTCTGGATTATCTTTTGATCCTTTGATAATGTTTTGGAGGCTGGCCATTCAGCCATGCCTGAACCTTGTTCTTATGTATTTTCAACAGTGGAATTTCTACACACGATAGATTAAGGTGTGGAGCTCTGCTGTTCTTCGAGTATTAATGTAGTTACTATTATGCTTCTATTCAATTCAGCTTATTCTTATTCTAAGATATTCACTGCAGTTCAACAAGATGAATGTGATGATCCATGACACTCATCATCATTCTCACCTATGAACGCATGCCTGACAACCACTCCCGTTCTACCTTAGATCGAGCGCGTGTCTCTTAGCCTCCATTCCGAAAGATCGGAGTTTTCGTGGTATATGCTAGAATTATTGGCGGCCATTCCTAAGATCCGGAAAGTCTAAACCTTGTCTGTGGTATTCCGAGTATGATCTGAGATGGGATGACTGTGACAAGCTTCAAACTCGCGAGTGTTGGGCGTAGTGACAAACGCAAAAGAATCACTGGATTCTATTCCAACATGATCGAGAACCGACAGATGATTAGCCGTACTGTGACAGAGCATTTAGACCATTTTCACTAAGAGGATGGGAAGTAGCCATTGATAACGGTGACGTCCTACATACAGCTTGCCATGGAAAGGAGTATGAAGGATTGGATGAAGGCAGTAGGAAAGCAGAGATTCAACAGGAACAAAGCATCTCTATGCACTTATCTGAAATTCTTACCAATGAATTACATAAGTATCTCTATCTCTATTTTATGCCTTATTTATCTTTATATTCAAAAACCATTATAACCATTTGAATCCGCTTAACTGAGATTTATAAGATGACCATAGCTTACTTCATACCAACAATCTCCGTGGGATCGACCCTTACTCACGTAAGGTATTACTTGGACGACCCAGTGCACTTGCTAGTTAGTTGTGCAAAGTTGTGACAAGGTGTGATTAACGTTTGAGAGCTCCAAGTCTTTGGCGCATTGTTGATGATCACAATTTCGTGCACCAAGTTTTTGGCGCTGTTGCCGGGGATTATTCGAGTTTGGACAACTGACGGTTCATCTTGTTGCTCAGATTAGGTAATTTTCTTCTTATTTTATTTTCAAAAAGTTTTTAAAAATCTTTCAAAAAATCTTTCTTCTTTTTTTTCGTTCTTTTCAAAATAATTTTCAAAAAAAATACAAAAAAATTTATAAAATCATAAAACAAAAAATATTTTGTGTTTCTTGTTTGAGTCTAGAGTCAATTTTTTATGTTTGGTGTCAATTACATGTTTTTTAAAAAATTTGTGCATTTTTCGAAAATTTCATGCATTACATTCTTCATGATCTTCAAGTTGTTCTTGACAAGTCTTCTTGTTTGATCTTTACATTTAGTTGTTTTGTGCCTTTTCTTGTTTTTCATATGCATTCTTGAATCCTTAGTGTCTAAGCATGAAAATTTTCTAAGTTTGGTGTCTTGCATGTTTTTCTTTTCTTGAAAATTTTTCAAAAATAAGTCTTGATGTTCATCTTGATCTTCAAAGTGTTCTTGGTGTTCATATTGACATTCATAGTGTTCTTGCATGCATCATGTGTTTTGATTCATAATTTTTATGTTGTGAGTCATTTTTGTGTTTTTCTCTCTCATCATTAAAAATTCAAAAATAAAAAATATCTTTTCCTTCTTTTACTCAAAATTTTGAAATCTCTGGGTTGACTTAGTCAAATTTTTTTAAAATAAGTTGTTTCTTGTTAGTCAAGTCAAGATTTCATTTTTAAAAATCTTATCTTTTCAAAATCTTTTTTCAAAAAATCAAATCTTTTTCAATTTTTTTATTATTTTCGAAATTTTTAAAATTTATTTTCAAAATCTTTTTCTTATCTTTACTTCATATTTTTGAAAACTTTACTAACAATTAATGTGATTGATTCAAAAATTTGAAGTTGTTACTTTCTTGTTAAGAAAGGTTCAATCTTTAAATTTTAGGATTATATCTTTTAGTTTCTTGTTAGTCAAGTAATCAATTTTAATTTTAAAAATAAAATCTTTTTAATTTTCTTTTCAAATCTTTTTCAAAATATCTTTTCAATCATATCTTTTAATCATATCTTTTTCAAAATCAATTTCAAAAATCTTTTCTAACTCCTTATCTTTTCAAAATTGATTTTCAAATCTCTTTCAACTAACTAATTGACTTTTTGTTTGTTTCTTATCTTTCTTAAAACTACCTAACTACTTTTCTCTCTCTAATTTTCAAAAATTCCTTCCTCTTTTTCAAAATTCTTTTAATTAAGTAATTGTTTCAAATTTTAATTTTAATTGTATTTCTTCTCTCAATGTTCGAAAATCACTAACTATTTTTCAAAAACAAATTTCGAAATTCTTTCCCTCTTATCTTCTTCTATTTATTTATTCATTTACTAACACTTCTCTTCATCTTAAAATTCGAACCCTCTCTTCTCTTCTGTGTTCGAATTTTTCTCCTCATTCTTCTATTCTTTTCTTCTTCTACTCACATAAAGGAATCTCTATACTGCGACATAGAGGATTCCTCTTTCTTTTCTGTTTTCTTCTTTTTCATATGACCAAGAGCAAGGACAAGGACATTCTTGTTGAAGCAGATCCTGAATCTGAAAGGACTCTAAGGATGAAGCTAAGGGAAGCTAAAGCACAACCCTCTGGAGAGGATTTGACAGAAATTTTTGAAAAAGAATAGGAGATGGCAGCCGAAAATAATAACAAAAAAATAATGCAAGGAGGATGCTTGGTGATTACACTACACCTACTTCCAATTTTTATGGAAGAAGCATCTCAATCCCTGCCATTGGAGCAAACAATTTTGAGCTGAAGCCTCAACTAGTTGCTCTAATGCAACAGAATTGCAAGTTTTATGGACTTCCATCAGAAGATCCCTACCAGTTTTTAACTGAGTTCTTGCAGATATGTGATACTATTAAGACTAATGGAGTAGATCCTGAAGTCTACAGGCTTATGCTTTTCCCTTTTGCTGTAAGAGACAAAGCTAGAACATGGTTAGACTCACAACCTAAAGATAGCCTGGACTCTTGGGATAAGCTGGTCACAGCCTTCTTGGCTAAGTTCTTTCCTCCTTAAAAGCTGAGCAAGCTTAGAGTAGATGTTCAGACCTTCAAGCAAAAAGATGGTGAATCCCTCTATGAAGCTTGGGAAAGATACAAGCAGTTGATGAAAAAGTGTCCTTCTAACATGCTTTCAGAGTGGACCATTTTGGATATATTCTATGATGGTCTATCTGAGTTCTCTAAGAGGTCACTGGACCATTCTGCAGGTGGATCCATTCACCTAAAGAAAACATTCTGCAGGTGGATCCATTTACCTAACGAAAATGCCTGCAGAAGCTCAAGAACTCATTGACATGGTTGCAAATAACCAATTCATGTACACCTTTGAGAGGAATCCTGTGAGTAGTGGGACGCCTCAGAAAAGGGGAGTTCTTGAAATTGATGCTCTGAATGCCATATTGGCTCAGAACAAAATGTTGACTTAGCAAGTTGATACGTAAAAATAAAGATTTCACGTACAACCGGCAAGTATACCGGGTCGCATCAAGTAATAAAACTCACTAAGAGTGAGGTCGATCCCACGGAGATTGGTAGATTAAGCAACTTTAGTTAAATGGTAAATTTAGTCAAGCAAACATAGTTTTGATTTTATGAGCATTGTGATTTTTTTTTGAACATAATTGCAAGAATTTAAATGGCAAAGAATGTAAAGCACTAAAAGAGTGAAATAAAGTGAAAGTAAATAACAGAAACTTAAAGTGCAAGAAACTTAAATGACATCAAAGATAAATTGCAAGGAATTAAAGGTTGCAGAAATTTAAGGAACATAAGAGTAAATAGCAAGATCTAAAAGAACAAAATGTAGATAACAAGAATAGTAAATTGACAGAATGTAGAAGGGAATTGGGTTATGGGTAGTCAAACAACTAGAAGCAAGAGAAATAAGAATTAATGATGGAAAAGAATCATTAGGGATCAGAGATGCAAGTTTTCATGAATTGATGTTAGTCAAATCCTTCTCAATCATGGGTATAGATCCATGGCAAGTGGGTAATTGAATCCCAATCTCTTGGTGATTCAATTTCTCTCAACATAACCAATTGCCACTCTCGTGATCTAATTGTTCATGAGAAGAGATGAAGCTCAATTTCTAATCCAAGCCACACAATGTCCAGAATCTCAACTTAGGGAGGTTACATCTCACATACCAACCAAAGTATATTGATTAAGGAGATTATGAGAAGATGAACTCTAAACTGAACTATGTGGTTCATTTCTCAAATTCACCACATAATTCATATAGATTAACCCCTCTCTCGATGGTGGTTGAATCTTTGAAGAACAAGAGTTCCCTCTTTAGATCAACCACTAGAATTGAGGAGGAAAAGATGAGTTCACCAATGCATTCCAACAAGCAGAGCTCTTCCCCCTAATGAAAGTGGGGTTTAGTGAATCATAGCTCCAATTTCATCAACATTTGCCATAAATGAAAATTAAACTAAGTGTCAAGAAAGATGAAGAAGAAGAAGAAAATGCTTAAAAACTCAAAACTGAAGAAGAAAAGTTCCAAGAAAAACCAAAATAGCTCTCCGGATATCCTCCCAGAAGTGCTAGAGAGTTCTCCAAGTAAAAGTGCCAGTAAGTGCTAAAAGTCCCCTTTAAGTACAAACTCAATCTCTATTTATATTAGTCCTAAAACTCCTTCAAAGATCTTCAATTGGGCTAGCAATGTGGGCTTTCTCTTTGTTGAGTTTCTGGTTCAATTCAAGAAGTTGCTAGCCTTTGTGAGGAATAGAGGAAGCAGAGCAAGTTGGCTACAATTCTGGCCCATTGAGGGGCGTTATTGGCAATAACTCTAGGCTTAATGCATGTTGGCAACGTGCATGGTGTTTTCCTGGGAGTGAACTGATGACAAGTCATCATATACCTATTTTTCTATGCTTTTTCATACAAGAAATTGATGATTAGTGCTTAAATATTGCAT
>NC_029777.3:60997185-60997971 GCF_000817695.3 Arachis duranensis
TCATGATCATAAACAAACAAGGAATTAAAGAAGAGTTTAGTATGTGCATACAAGTATTGGAAAGCTAGTATGATTGATTGTTGCTCAATTGCATTGGATTTTATTTATTTGAAGTTTTTCATCTAGTACATTTTTGTGAAATCTTTTGAAATCATGAAAACCTTGAAGAAGCAAATATAATTAAGGCAAGAAAAGAAAAAGGGAAAGAATGAGAAAGCTGAAGGCTCTGAGTACCAATGGCAATTTATTTGCTAAGTGCTTGTGGTGTTTATGTATCAAGCCAAATGCTTGAAAATAAAACACTTAGAAGTCAAGGCTAGGCTCAAGTGCAAAAGCACTCCCTCAAAGCTCAAGGCTCTGAGCATCAATGATTAGAGAGTCAAGAAAAGAAAAAAAAATGATGAGCTTAACGAAGTCCTCTAATTAAATGCTTGTGGTGCTTATGTATCAAGTGGTAATACTTGAAAACAAAGCATTTAGAAGTCGTAGCTTTGTTATCAACTCATGGGGCAAAGCACCCAAAAGGAGAAGCTAAAAATAAATAAATCAAAAGCTTATTTCAAGGAAGTATTATAAGAAAAAGATTTCATAAAATAAGCTAGATAGAAGCATCAATCATTTACATCCCTTTTGTAATTGTAGCATGCATAGAAAACTAGCTTTCCATGAACATTAACTTGCTACTCTTCTTACCTTGGATTGTCAATTTCTAATGCATGATTCTTTTCTTGCTTGGGGACAAGCAAGGTTTAAGTTTGGTGTTGTGATGACAAGTCATCATATACC
>NC_029777.3:60998102-60998606 GCF_000817695.3 Arachis duranensis
CTTGATCTTTTAATTTTATAAATCTTGTAGGAAATAAGAAGAAAAAGAAGCAAAGAAGCACAAAAAAAGGAGAAAAAAAGAGCTTTGGGGTACATTTTGAAGTTGGGTACACTTTGGAGCCTTAGGCCACGCTTTTAAAAGCGTGGCCCATGACCAAATCAAAGGAGAATAGGCAATCAGCACACACTGCCCTGCTCTTGCGGAGGGCAGGGCAGAATCGTGATGCAAAGTGTGGTTGGAAGCAAGAATTTTCGCTAAGTTAAAATCTGGCCGCACATAGCATGACCATGCCTACTTCAAAGGGCTATAACTTGAGCTACAGATGTCCAATTGATGTGCTTCCAGTTGCGTTGGAAAGATGACATTCAGAGCTTTCCAACGATATATAGCAATCTATATTTGGCGCACAATTGAGGCAGGAATGAAAGGCATCTTTAAGGGCCATGAGAAAGCAAGAAACTAGGCCTTACTTTGGTGCCAAGAAAGCCAAGGAAATTAAGTAGC
>NC_029777.3:61001065-61003853 GCF_000817695.3 Arachis duranensis
CTCCCCTTTGGTGCCAAAGTTACTTGCTACGTTGCCAAGGAACACGCCTTCATAACTTGGCGTTGGCAACGTGTATCTCCTTTTCCTGGGCCAAGCCTTGCTTGTGTGCGTTGCTTGCCTGCGTTGTCCTCAAACACGCCCCTCATCTCTAGGCCAGCAACGTGCTCGAAGCTCTAAACTAGCTCCCCAAGAATGCTTGGCGTTGCCTTGAATAACGCCTATGGTTCTTGGCGTTGGCAACGCCAGCTTCTCCTCCTCTTGGGCCAAGTTTGCTTGTGTGCGTTGCCTTGAATAACGCTTCTTCATTCCCACGTTGGCAACGCCCTCGAGCTCTCCTTGGCTCAGCTCTTCTAGCCTTGTGTTGCCTTCAACAACGCCCTCCATTCTCCAAGTTGGCAACGCCAACTTTTGCTTCTCCAGGGCTGCCTGGCGTTGCGTTCAACAACGCCCCCTTTCTCCAAGTTGGCAACGCCAACTTTTGCTTCTCCAGGGCTGCCTGGCGTTGCCTTCAACAACGCCCCCTTTCTACAAGTTGGCAACGCCAACAACTTTTCTTCTTCTTGCCCAGCTTGCATCATTCTTGCTTCCATGCTTCCTTGTTTCATCACCTATCATCAACAAAGGAAATAGCTTCAAAGTCTTACCAATTCATGCAATAAATTTCATGAGATTCATTCATACTCATTCATGTATGTATTCCTTAAATCATTTGCATGAATTTGGCTAGAATCAACATGTTCCTTGGTATTCTTATGCATGAAGACAAAACTCATAAAAGGACTTGTTTATTTAGAGAAAATGAGTGAAATTAAGCTAAAACCAACTAAACTACTTCTCTTTTTTTTATATTCCTTCTTATTTCAAATGAGCTCGAAATCTTGTCTTAAGGCGGCTCTTTAGCATAAGCTTTCAATCAACAATCCCAAACCAGTTGGTTCAAGTTGTTAAGTGTTGAGACACTCTTAAAGATTTACTAACTCAAGCCTCTTTCCTTAACACATTCAATCACAGGCACATAACATTGAAATTTTATTTGGATAGTGGTGTCCAGCACCTCTTTGAGTTGCTAAATGTTCTGTTATAGAGCTACTCTTGATTGTGAGTTTTCAATCGATAATCCCGAGTTAGTTAACTCAAGTTATCGGGTGATGAAGCACCCCTCGGATTTACTAGCCCAAGTATGTCTCTTAACATCAATCACCACAGACACATATCCAAATCTTGTCATTGATGCCTAGCCTTTCATTCTTTGTACTCTGTTTTCTTTATTGTCAAGGTTATTTGTGCTTTTACTGATAAAGTCTTTGTGATCCTTAACCGAACTAGTCTTGTATAAGCAAGCATTCTTTTGAATTTTTTTGAACATTGATTCTTTCACAATAAAAGTATCTACTAGCACTTTTCTTATGGGACAACATGATTCTTTTTAAGCTAGATTTCTCTCTGTTCTTGCTCAAACTTCATCTTTTATTCCATTGACAAGTAAAAGTACTTAAGACAAGCAACCATTCCAAACATGTGAGTAGTGATGCATGGAATGGGCAACATAAAAGAAAATGCTTCAAAGAGAAAAAAAATGCATCTTAGAAGGTATACCATATTTCAGACATACATCTTCTTTATTTAATAAAGCATAAAGAAAAACAAAGGAACTTTACCACCTTTAGTCTTCATGTCCCTTTTTCCTTGCTTGATTCTCCTTGCTTTCCTTTCCCCTTTGGATCTTCTTTCTTTTTCTTTCTTAGTTCTCCTTGTTGTTTTGTTGTTGCATCCCCCTCTTCTCTTTGCCATACTCCTGAGCTTATCATTGTCTCCTTTAGCCTTTGAGCATTAAATCTCACCCTTGCAAGTTCCTGCTCTTCAAATATTTTGCGAGCTTCATTAAAACTTTTAATTTGTGGGTTGAGTAATGGGGGTGCTCCACAAAGGTAACTGAGCTTTTCTTGGGTGCATATATCATAGTCTAGTCTGTCCTTATGCCTAGCTTCCCTGAACATTCTGCTTTTATTGAACTCTTTGTGAAATGTATCATGTCTAGCATCCAACCTATGGAGAAGTTCGCTTTGCTGAGCTTGCTCTTTCCTTAGTTGAGCTTGTTCTTGTATTACTTTCTCCATGGCTTTTCCATATTCAACGGTTGAATTGTTGATGGCTTCATGCATCTTGGCATATTGTTCTTGTTGTAGTTCCATCATGTGTGTTTGGTATTCATTTTGTTGGTTCATCCATTAAACTTGAACCCCTCTTTGTTGGTCCATCAACTGCCAAAGGTGCCTTTGTTGCTGAGCTTGTTCCTCTTGGCTTCTTTGAATTTGTGAATATTGCCCATAGATTCCTTCCAAAGCGGCTTGGAGTTGATTCATGTTCAAGGTATGAGGTTCTTCCATTTCTTGAGGCTCCTCCTCTTGTCTTGCTTCTTTCCTCTTCTTCCTTCTTGCTAAAGGTTGCCTTTCCAATTGGGTTGTGGTGATAAATTCCAACCTTTCTCGGGTAAGAGGTTTTCCAACAGAGACCACATTAGTTTCTTCAAATTCTTCCAAAGGCACTCCAGCTTCTTCACATAGGCGCAGAATAGTACTAGGATATCCTAGCCAGCTGTCCTGTTTGACCTTTTGAGCTATGTCAATGATGTTATTGGCTATAATGTCTCCAACATTGATTTCCCCTCCTTTCATTATACAATGGATCATTATTGCTCTATTCACCATTACCTCAGAATTATTTGAAGTGGAGATCAATGATCTCCTCACTATGTCATGCCATCCTTTTGCTTGAGGTATGAGATCAC
>NC_029777.3:61004207-61007238 GCF_000817695.3 Arachis duranensis
CTCCTATCCCTTGATGATGAGGCCATTGAGATTCACTTGCAAGGGTTGAATCTCCCACACCAAACTTAGGTGAATGCTTGTCTTCAAGCATAAAGAAAATGGTTGTGAATGGGAGAGATATATGACAACAAGGTGACTTAGACAAGCTAGAAAATGATGGTGAGGGGAGGTGGAGTGTTTCGGTTATGTGAAGGATGAGTGAGGAAAAGTGAGGTTTGATGAATATGGTTGAAGTATTTAAAGTGAAATTTGGTGGGGATGCATGGTTCTAGTGACTTCCGTGGTGAGATGCATGGTTCTAAGGGTTCGGTCATAGCATGGGGAGCATGCTTCCTTGTGCCCAATGCATGTTGAGTTGTTTTTCCCCATGCACAAAGTTCAAGACTCATGTGACTTTCTCTTCCTTGTAAGTTCAAGACTCATGTGACTTTCCTTTCCTTGTGCATCCGTGACCTCTTTCCAAGATTCCCCATCACTTCTTTCTTTCTCTCCTGCAACAAAATTCCAAAAGCTTGAGATTCTTAAAGTGACATTACTAGCTAACACTTATGATGATATTCCTATGCAAAATTGACTAAGCAAAATTTAAATTTATGAATTGAAGACACCAAACTTAGTTTGTGACTAAGTGTTCTATGGAGTTAACTCCAAAGATGGCCACACCAAACTTAGTATCTTACCTACCTTGTATGCTATTTCAATCTCTTTTCTCGGTTTTTTTATTTTTTTATTTTTTTATTTTTTTTATAACTAAAATAGCTGTACTTTCATAGTTTAGCATTTCCGTGTATGTATGGACACCAAATTTAGTTTGTGGCTAAGTGTTGTAGAACAAACTTTTGCCATTACTTCAAGATTGGCCACACCAAACTTAGTGCCTTGCATACACTATGTACTAGTCTACTTTTTATTCTCTTAGATGCATATGATGCAACCTATCATTATTGATTACTAAAGTATGAAAATAAAAGTCTCCCTGTGCATGGGTTGCCTCCCATGAAGCGCTTGTTTATTGTCCTTAGCTTGACACTGCAGCTTCTTTGCTCATGCTAAGAGTTGCACACTCTCTTCCTTGCTCCAGGGGCCACCAAAATAGTGCTTCACCCTATGTCCATTGGCTGTGAAGGTTTGTTTTGAGGCTTCATCAAGTAATTCGACATAGCCGTGAGGTGATACTTTGATGATGGTGTATGGACCAGTCCATCTAGACCTCAGCTTCCCAGGGAAGATCTTCAATCTTGAATTGAATAGCAACACCTTTTGGCCCGGTTCAAATGTTCTTTGAGAAATCCTCTTATCATGCCATCTCTTTGCTCTCTCTTTGTATATCTTGGCATTGTCATATGCCTCCAACCTGAATTCTTCAAGTTCATTGAGTTGTAGCAACCTTTTCTCCCCTGCTGCTTGAGCATCTAAATTCAGAAGTTTGGTGGCCCAAAAGGCCTTATGTTCAAGCTCCACAGGGAGGTGGCATGCCTTTCCATACACCAGCTGAAATGGAGATTTTCCTATGGGTGTCTTGAAGGCTGTCCTATATGCCCAAAGTGCATCATCCAGCTTCCTAACCCAATCCTTTGTTGTTGTTCCCACAGTTTTCTCCAAAATCCTTTTTAGCTCTCTGTTGGCAAGTTCAGCTTGCCCATTGGTTTGTGGGTGATATGGGGTGGCTACTTTGTGTGTGACACCATACTTGTGGAGTAAAGAGTTGAGTTGCTTGTTGCAAAAGTGGCTTCCCCCATCACTTATAAGTCCTTTGGGCACTCCAAATCTAGTGAAGATGTTCTTCTTGAGGAATTGCAAGACCACGTTGGTATCACATGTGGTGGTGGCTATTGCTTCTACCCATTTGGAGACGTACTCTACTGCTACCAAGATGTATTTGAATGTGTAAGATGGAGGAAAAGGTCCCATGAAATCTATTCCCCATAGATCAAAGAGTTCCACTTCTAAAATGAACTTCTGAGGCATCTCATTTTTCTTTGACAAACCCCCTGTTCTTTGACATTCATTGCAATGGCTCACAAACTCTCTAGCATCCTTGAAGATTGAGGGCCAGTAGAAGCCACTTTGAAGGACCTTTGCAGCCGTTCTTTCGGCTCCAAAATGACCACCATAACTAGAGTTGTGACAATGCCATAGTATGTTCTTCATCTCGTCCTCTGACACACATCTTCTTATCATTCCATCTGGGCATCTTTTGAACAAGAATGGTTCATCCCAGAAGAAGAACCTAGCCTCATGCAACAGCTTCTTAACTTGTTGTTTTGTGTACTCTTGTGGAATGATTCTTCCCGCCTTGTAGTTGGCCATGTCTGTAAACCAAGGGACATGTTGAACTTGCAAGAGGTGCTCATCTGGAAATTCTTCATTTATTGATGGAAGGTTGTCTTGGCATGTATCTTGTGGTAGCCTTGATAAGTGGTCAGCAACTTGATTTTCATCGCCCTTTCTATCTTTTATCTCAATGTCAAACTCTTGTAGGAGTAGCACCCATCTGATTAGCCGTGGTTTGGCATCCTGTTTTGACATAAGATACTTAAGAGCAGCATGGTCAGTGTATACTAAGACTTTAGATCCAATCAAATATTGTCTAAACTTATCAAAAGCATATACCACAGCTAGTAGCTCTTTCTCTGTTGTGGTGTAGTTTTTTTGAGCTTCATTCAATACCTTACTTGCATAATAGATAACATGAAGCTTCTTTTCCTTCCTCTGCCCCAACACAGCACCGATTGCAAGGTTACTTGCATCACACATGAGTTCAAAAGGTAGTCCCCAACTTGGGGGTGTGATGATTGGTGCTGTGGTGAGCTTAGCCTTTAGAGTTTCAAAGGCATGTTTGCATTCATCATCAAAGATAAAAGGATTGTCTACCCCCAGCAAATTGCTTAGTGGCTTTGCTATTTTGGAAAAATCTTTGATGAATCTCCTATAAAATCCAGCATGCCCTAAGAAACTTCTAACGGCTTTCACACTAGTTGGCAAAGGAAGTTTTTCTATAATTTCTACTTTTACCTTGTCAACTTCTATA
>NC_029777.3:61007270-61011316 GCF_000817695.3 Arachis duranensis
GTCTTCTCTTGATCCATGGGGTCAACCACTATCTGATTATATCCAGAATATCCATCAAGAAAACAATAGTAGGCATGGCCAGCCAACCTTTCAAGCATCTGATCAATGAAGGGGAGAGGAAAGTGGTCTTTTCGTGTAGCATCATTCAGCCTTCTATAGTCTATGCACATTCTCCACCCTATCACTGTTCGTGTTGGAATAAGCTCATTCTTCTCATTAACAATGACAGTCATCCCCCCTTTCTTAGGTACTACTTGCACTGGACTGACCCATGGGCTGTCAGATATAGGGTAGATGATCCCAGCCTTACACAACTTCAGGACTTCCTTTTGAACAACCTCCTTCATTGTGGGATTCAATCTTCTTTGGGGTTGTACCACTGGTTTGAAATTCTCCTCTAAAAGTATCTTGTGCATACATACTGCAGGGCTTATGCCTTTCAAGTCATCAATGGTCCACCCTAACGCCTCTTTGTGAGCTTTCAAAACCACAAGGAGCTTTTCTTCTTCCTCTGCATTCAATGTGGAATTGATGATCACTGGGAAGCTGTCCTTCTCACCAAGAAATGCATATTTAAGATGAGGGGGTAGTGGTTTCAACTCTTGTTGTGGTGCCTCCTCTTTCGTAGCTTCACTTGGTTCCTTTGATGCTTCCAACGTGTTTTCTTCTTGTCCCTTGATGTTATGGACTTCCTCTTGTTTCACTTGATGGTTTGTGTCAAGCACTTCTTCAACCAAAGAATCTACTACATCAATCCTCATGCAATTTTCTTTCTCAACAGGGTGTTGCATTGCTTTGAAGACATTTATGGTCATTTGCTCATCATGCACTCTGAAAATCATCTCTCCTTTTTCCACATCAATGATTGTTCTAGCTGTAGCCAAAAAGGGTCTACCAAGAATGACTGAGTTGTTTCCCTCTTCATCCATGTCTAGGACCACAAAATCAGCTGGGAATATGAAGTTTCCCACCTTCACCAAGAGGTTTTCAACTACTCCATTTGGTATTTTGATGGATCTGTCAGCAAGTTGGAGTGACATTCTTGTGGGTTTAAGCTCTTCAATCATCATTTTCTTCATCATGGTAAGGGGCATTAGGTTAATGCTTGCTCCCAGGTCACAAAGTGATTTGTCAACGGCCATGCTCCCAATCGTGCAGGGTATGAGGAAGCTTCCAGGGTCTTTGAGTTTTGGAGGTAACCCTTTTTGAATGATGGCACTACACTCTTGATTGAGAATCACCGTTTCTTTTTCTTGCCAACTTCTCTTCTTGGTGATCAATTCCTTAAGAAACTTTGCATATAATGGCATCTGTTCCAGAGCTTCTGCCAATGGGATGTTGATTTCAGGTTTCTTGAAGATTTCTAAGAACCTTGGGAATTGTTGGTCCTTTGCTCCTTTGTGTATCCTAGTTGGGTACGGAAGCTTGGGTACATAAGCTTTTACTCCTTCATTTTTGTTTTCTTGTTGTGGATTCACACTCTCATTGCTATCATGGTTGCTTCTTTGTCTGGGTGGGTTGCCCTGTGGTTTGACAACTTCTTTGCCTTTGTTAGATGTTGAAGCCTTTTCTTCATCTTGCCTTTCCACATGTATTTCCACTGTGTCTTGCTCTTTGGGTTTTATTGCTTCTTTATTGGAACTCTCACCAACTACCTTGCCACTCCTTAACTGCGGAGCTTTACATTCTTCTCTTGGGTTGGGTATTGTGTCACTTGGGAGAACATTGGTTGGTCGCTCGGCTTGTTTGGCTAATTGTCCCACTTGTCGCTCAATATTCTTCATGGTGGCCTCATGTTCCTTTTGTCCCTTAGCTAAGGCTTGAGTGGTTTGAGCAAGTGCTTGCAAGGTTGCTTCAAGACTTGCAATTCTAGTCTCATGATGGTCAATTGCGGTTATGATAGGGGGTGATTGTTGTTGGAAGTTGATTGTTGTTGGAAGTTGTTGGGCGGATTAGTGTGGAAATTTTGTGAGTTGGATGATGGTGCAGAGAAGTTATTTTGGTGAGTTTGTGAATTATGATGGGGTGGTTGATATGTGTTTTGTGTTTTTCTAAATTGGTTAGTGTTGTTGGCATGGTGATTTTGGTTATTTGTATTACGGGTGTGATTGTGGTTGTTATTCTTTTGCCAATGATTTTCACCCCACTTTAGATTGGGATGATTTTTCCAAGATGGGTTGTATGTATCACCATGAAATTCATCCTGAGAATTTGAAGTATTCTGCATGTACTGGACTTGTTCTTGTGGTTGTTCAACAGTGGTCTCTTCACCTTGGTTCCATTCAAGTAATGGTTGATTTGTTGTGTTCACTGCTGCAAGTTGCAAACCATCCATTCTCTTTGTTATCATCTCCATTTGTTGTTGGATTTGTTGGTGCATTAACTTATTTTGTGCCAAGATAGCATCAACACCTTCAAGCTCCATCACACCTTTCTTTGGGGTCGGATTATGTGCCTCTCTGATGAGTAATAATATTGATTGTTTGCCACAATCTCAATGAGGTCTTGAGCCTCCTCGGCAGTTTTCATCATGTTGAGTGATCCTCCTGATGAGTAATCTAGTCCCTTCCTTGCTTCGAAGCTTAAGCCTTCATAGAAGTTTTGGAGCTTAACCCAATCACTAAACATGTCAGGGGGGCATCTTCTCATTAGTGCCTTATATCTTTCCCAGGCTTCATACAATGATTCCCCTTCCATTTGCCTGAAAGTTTGAACCTCTGTCTTCAACTTGATGATTCTTTGAGGTGGGTAAAACTTTGCTAGAAATCTGCCCATCACATCATTCCAATTGTTGAGGCTTTCCTTGGGGAATGACTCTAGCCATTGAGTGGCTTTGTCCCTCAAAGAGAATGGAAATAGCAACAACTTGTAGACATCTGGATGCACTCCATTTGTCTTCACTGTATTGCATATCCTCAGAAAAACAGATAGATGTTGATTTGGGTCTTCAAGAGGTCCCCCTCCATAAGAGCAATTGTTCTGTACCAAAGTGATGAGCTGAGGTTTCAACTCAAAGTTATGGGCATGGACATTTGGTGTAGCAATACTGCTCCCACAATGTCTTGGATCAGGGATAGTATATGAAGATAACACCCTTCTAGGTGGTTCATCATTGTTGTTGACCCCTCCAGGAGGATTTTGCATCTCATCCTCCATGACTTGATCTTCTCCCTCTGACTCCTCTTCACCAACTATTCCCTTTCCTCTTTCTGCTCTCCTTATCCTTCGGAGGGTTCTCTCGTCCTCAATATTAAGTCTACGAGCTCCTGACATACACGAACAAAACCAAAATCACAAGTGAGACACTCTAGAACTAGAGTGAAATTGGGGTTAGTGAAACAAAGTGTCAAACAGTTAGTGGGCTTAACAAAAACACTAAGAAAAAAAATTGCTTAATCTAAACCACCTTTCACTTAATCATTGTTAATCTTTTCCAATCCCCGGCAATGGCGCCAAAAACTTGATACGTAAAAATGAAGATTTCACGTACAACCGGCAAGTATACCGGGTCGCATCAAGTAATAAAACTCACTAAGAGTGAGGTCGATCCCACGGAGATTGGTAGATTAAGCAACTTTAGTTTAATGATGGATTTAGTCAAGCAAACATAGTTTTGATTTCATGAGCATTTTGATTTTTGAACATAATTGCAAGAATTTAAATGGCAAAGAATGCAATGAAAGTAAATAACGGAAACTTAAATTGCAAGAAACTTAAATGACACAAAAAGTAAATTGCAAGAAAATAAAGAGCTGAATTCTAAAGAGCAACAGAGTAAATAGCAAGAAATAAAGAAACAGAATGTAAATGACAAAATTTAAGGAACATAAGAGTAAATAGCAAGAACTAAAAGAACAAAATGTAGATAACAAGAATAGTAAATTGACAGAATGTAGAAGGGAATTGGGTTATGGGTAGTCAAACAACTAGAAGCAAGAGAAATAAGAATTAATGATGGAAAAGAATCATTAGGGATCAGAGATGCAAGTTTTCATGAATTGATGTTAGTCAAGTCCTTCTCAATCATGGGTATAGATCCATGGCAA
>NC_029777.3:61012867-61019871 GCF_000817695.3 Arachis duranensis
TTGCCAAGGAACACGCCTTCATAACTTGGCGTTGGCAACGTGTATCTCCTTTTCCTGGGCCAAGCCTTGCTTGTGTGCGTTGCTTGCCTGCGTTGTCCTCAAACACGCCCCTCATCTCTAGGCCAGCAACGTGCTCGAAGCTCTAAACTAGCTCCCCAAGAATGCTTGGCGTTGCCTTGAATAACGCCTATGGTTCTTGGCGTTGGCAACGCCAGCTTCTCCTCCTCTTGGGCCAAGTTTGCTTGTGTGCGTTGCCTTGAATAACGCTTCTTCATTCCCACATTGGCAACGCCCTCGAGCTCTCCTTGGCTCAGCTCTTCTAGCCTTGCGTTGCCTTCAACAACGCCCTCCATTCTCCAAGTTGGCAACGCCAACTTTTGCTTCTCCAGGGCTGCCTGGCGTTGCCTTCAACAACGCCCCCTTTCTCCAAGTTGGCAACGCCAACTTTTGCTTCTCCAGGGCTGCCTGGCATTGCCTTCAACAACGCCCCCTTTCTACAAGTTGGCAACGCCAACAACTTTTCTTCTTCTTGCCCAGCTTGCATCATTCTTGCTTCCATGCTTCCTTGTTTCATCACCTATCATCAACAAAGGAAATAGCTTCAAAGTCTTACCAATTCATGCAATAAATTTCATGAGATTCATTCATACTCATTCATGTATGTATTCCTTAAATCATTTGCATGAATTTGGCTAGAATCAACATGTTCCTTGGTATTCTTATGCATGAAGATAAAACTCATAAAAGGACTTGTTTATTTAGAGAAAATGAGTGAAATTAAGCTAAAACCAACTAAACTAACTAGCTAATATAACAAATATGCAATTGCATCACAAGTCAACATGATTTTTCAGAGTTTGAATGGATGGCAAAATGCATCCAACAGTACTAAAGAGGCATCTTTTGAAGAAGAAGCTTATGATCCTGAGAACCCTGCAATGGCAGAGGTGAATTACATGGGTGAAGCCTATGGAAACACCTATAATTCCTCATGGAGAAATCATCCAAATTTCTCATGGAAGGATTAACAAAAGCCTCAATAAGGCTTTAATAATGGTGGAAGAAACATGTTTAGCAATAGTAAGCCTTTTCCATCATCTTCTCAGCACAGACAGAGAATTCTGAACAGAGCCCCTCTAGCTTAGCAAACATAGTCTCTGATCTATCTAAGGCCACTTTAAGTTTAATGAGTGAAACAAGATTCTCTATTAGAAATTTGGAGGCACAAGTGGGCCAGCTGAGTAAGAAAATTATTAAAACTCCTCTTAGTACTCTCCCAAGCAATACAGAAGAGAATCCCAAAAGAGAGTGCAAGGCCATTGATATAATCAAAATGGCCGAAACCAAATAGGAAGGGGAGGATGTGAATCCCAGTGAGGAAGACCTCCTGGGACATCCTCTGAACAAAAAGGAGTTCCAAACTGAGGAACCTAAGGAATTTGAGGCTCACCTAGAGACCATAGAGATTCCATTAAACCTCATTTTACCATTCATGAGCTCTGAGAACTATTCTTCCTCTGAAGAGGATGAAGATGTAACTGAAGAGCAAGTTGCTCAATATCTAGGAGCCATCATGAAGCTGATTGCCAAGTTGTTTGGTAACGAGACTTGGGAAGGTGAATCTCTATTGCTCATTAGTGAACTAGATACATGGGTTCAGCAAACTCTACCTCAAAAGAAACAAGATCCTGGTAAATTCTTAATATCCTGTACCATAGGCACCATAACCTTTGAGAAGGCTTTATGTGACTTGGGGTCAGGTATAAATCT
Source organism: Arachis duranensis (assembly GCF_000817695.3). Taxonomy (NCBI): domain Eukaryota; kingdom Viridiplantae; phylum Streptophyta; class Magnoliopsida; order Fabales; family Fabaceae; genus Arachis; species Arachis duranensis. Next base: position 61,014,638 of record NC_029777.3, read on the forward strand.
TATGCCACTCTCTGTAATGGAGAAGCTAGGGATCTTTGAGGTACAAGCTGCAAGAATCTCATTAGAGATGGCAGACAAGTCAGTAAAACAAGCTTATGGATTGGTAGAGGACATGTTGGTAAAGGTTAAAGACCTTTACATCCCTGCTGATTTCATAATCTTAGACACTGGGAAGGATGAGGATGAATGCATCATCCTTGGAAGACCCTTCCTAGCCACAGCAGGAGCTATGATTGATGTTGACAGAGGAGAGTTAGTCTTTCTATTGAATGGGGACTATCTTGTGTTTAAAGCTCAAGGATCTTCCTCTGCAACTATGGAAAAGAGGCACGATATACTTCTCTCAATACAGAGTCAAACAAAGCCCCCACAGTCAAACTCTAAGTTTGGTGTTGGGAGGCCACAACCAAACTCTAAGTTTGGTGTTGAACCCCCACATTCAAACTCTAAGTTTGGTGTCGGGAGGTCCCAACAATGCTCTGAACCTCTGTGAAGCTCCATGAGAGCTCACTATCAAGCTATTGACATTAAAGAAGCGCTTATTGAGAGGCAACCCAATTTTTATTTATCTATATTTCTATTGTTCTTTTATGTTTTATTAGGTTTATGATCATGTGGAGTCACAAAACAATTGCAAAAATTAAAAATAGAATAAAAAATAGTAGAAGAAAAAGCACACCCTGGAGGAAGAGCTTACTGGCGTTTAAACACCAGTAAGGAGCATCTGGCTGGCGTTTAACGCCAGAACAGAGCATGAAGCTGGTGTTGAACACTAGAAACAAGCAGCAGTCTGGCGTTTAAACACCAAAATTGCACCCTGAGGAAAGCTGGTGTTAAACGCCAGAAACAAGCATAGAGCTGGCATTCAACGCCAGAAGCAAGCATCAGTCTGGCGTTAAACACCAGGATTGTATACAGAGGGCATTTTACACGCCTAAAGGGTGCAGGGATGAGAAATCCTTGACATCTGAGGATCTGTGGACCCCACAGGATCACCTCAGGATCTGTGGACCCCACAGGATCCCCACCTACCTTCTTCCTCTCTCTCACACCTTTTCATAACACTCTTCTCCAAACATCATTCACCAATCACCTCAATCACTCTTCCCCATCACCTCTTCACTACTCACATCCATCCATTCTTCCTCATAAACCCCTTACCTTCAAATTCGAAATATCTTTTCCACCCAAACCCACCCTAAATGACCGAACCCTTACCCCTCTCCCTCCACTATATAAACCCCTCCATCCTTCTTTATTTTCACACAACACCACCCTTTCTTCTCTTCTTTGGCCGAAACCTACACTACTCTCCCTCTCATCCATCTCTTCTTCTTCTTCATCTATTCTTTCTTCTTTTGCTCGAGGACAAGCAACATTCTAAGTTTGGTGTGGTAAAAGCATATCTTTTTGTTTTTCCATACCCATTGATGGCACCTAAGACCGGAGCAACCTCTAGAAAGAGAAAAGGGAAGACAAAAACTTCCACCTCTGAGTCATGGAGGATAGAGAGATTCATCTCAAAAGCCCATCAAGACCACTTCTATGAAGTTGTGGCCAAGAAGAAGGTGATCCCTGAGGTCCTTTTCATGCTCAAGAAAAATGAGTATTTGGAGATCTGACATGAGATCCAAAGAAGAGGTTGGGAAGTTCTCACCAACCCCATTCAACAAGTCGGAATCTTAATGGTTCAAGAGTTCTATGCCAATGCATGGATCACTAGGAACCATGATCAAAGTATGAACCCGAATCCAAAGAATTATCTTACAATGGTTCGGGGGAAATGCTTAGATTTCAGTCCGAAAAATGTAAGGTTGGCATTCAACTTGCCTATGATGCAAGAAGACGCATGCCCCTACACTAGAAGGGTCAACTTTGATCAAAGGTTGGACCAAGTCCTCACGGACATATGTGTGGAAGGAGCTCAATGGAAAAGAGACTCAAAAGGCAAGCTGGTTCAATTGAGAAGACTGGACCTTAAGCCTGTGGCTAGAGGATGGTTGGAATTTATTCAATGCTCCATCATTCCCACTAGAAACTGATTCGAAGTAACTGTGGATCGGGCCATCATGATCCATAGCATCATGATTGGAGAGGAAGTAGAAGTTCATGAAGTCATCCCTCTAGAACTTTACAAAGTAGCTGAAAAGCCCTCCACCTTGGCAAAGCTAGCTTTTCCTCATCTCATTTGCCATCTATGCTACTTAGCTGGAGTTGTCATAGAAGGAGACATCCTCATTGAAGAGGACAAGCCCATCACTAAGAAAAAGATGGAGCAAACAAGAGAGCCTATTCATGGATCTCAAGAGACGCATGAGGAATCTCATCATCAAGAAATCCCTGAGATGCCTCAAGGGATGCATTTTCCTCCAAACAACTATTGGGAACAACTCAACACTTCTCTAGAAGGATTGAGTCATGACATGAACCAATTAAGGGTGGAACACCAAGAGCACTCCATCATTCTCAATGAGATTAGAAAAGATCAAAGAGCTATGAGGGAGGAGCAACAAAGGCAAGGAAGAGACATAAAGGAGCTCAAGAACTCCATTGGTCCTTCAAGGAGAAGGCACCACCATCACTAAGGTGGACTCATTCCTTAACTTCCTTGTTCTTGTCTCTCTGTTTTCGGTTTTTGAACTTCATATTTGTCTATGTGTGTATTTTTATTACATGATCATTAGTGTCTAGTAACTATGTCTTAAGGCTATGAATAATTCCTTGAATCCTTCACCTTTCTTAAATGAAAAATGTTTTTAATACAAAAGAACAAGAAGTACATGAGTTTCAAATTCATCCTTGAAATTATTTTAATTATATTGATGTGGTGACAATACTTTTTGTTTTCTAAATGAATGCTTGAACAGTGCATATTTTTTATCTTGTTGTTTATGAATGTTAAAATTGTTGGCTCTTGAAAGAATGATGAACAAGAGAAATGTTATTGAGGATCTGAAAAATCATAAAATTGATTCTTGAAGCAAGAAAAAGCAATGTAGAACAAAGCTTGCGAAAAAAAATTTTCCAAAAAAAAGAAAGAAAAAGAAAAAGCAAGCAGAAAAAGCCAATAGCCCTTAAAACCAAAAGGCAAGGGTAAATTGGATCCAAGGCTTTGAGCATCAATGTATAGGAGGGCCCAAGGAAATAAAATCTAGGCCTAAGCAGCTAAATCAAGCTGTCCCTAACCATGTGTTTGTGGCATGCAGGTCCAAGTGAAAAGCTTGAGACTGAGTGGTTAAAGTCCTGATCCAAAGCAAAAAGAGTGTGCTTAAGAGCTCTGGACACCTCTAACTGGGGACTTTATCAATGCTGAGTCACAATCTGAAAAGGTTCACCCAGTCATGTGTCTGTGGCATTTATGTATCCGGTGGTAATTGATAAACCACTATTTTATAGTTTATATTGTGTTTAATTGTGTGGTTTTGTCGTGATCTTTACCCACTTATTCATCAATTTAGCATGCATTTAGATTTCCTTCCTAAATTTATTACATGTTTGAAAATTGCTTCCTAGAGACTTTAATTATTTAATTTTAATTCTCCTTTATTCCATTCGATGCCGTAATCTGTGTGTCAAGTGTTTCAGGCTTTATAGGGCATGAATGAGACGAAGATTGGAGAGGAAGCTAGCAAAAATGGAAGGAACACAAGAATTTGAGGAGATAACCAGTGAAAAGTGACGCAGTCGCATGGCTCAAGCGACCGCGCGAAGGAGCGCAAATCGCAGTGACGCGGCCGCATGGCTTGCGCGGCCGCGCGGATTGGAAAGCACAAGCAACGCGGTAGCGTGGGCGACGCGAACGCGTGAAGAGAAAAAGCGCTAGCGACGCGTCCGCATGGACGATGCGATCGCGTGACATGCGCGATCTGCATAAACTGCAGAATCTGAAACCAGCGACTTTGGACCCTATTTCGGCCCAGTTTTCGGCCCGGAACAGCAGACTAGAGTCAGAGAATATGCAGAAATAAGAGACACATTCATTGAGTAGTTTAGATCTAGTTTTTGACTTTCTTAGGTTTTTCTCTCTAGTTTTTAGAATTTTAATTTTCAATTGATCTTAGCATTGGAACATTGAGAAGAGTTATTTTCCTCATCAAGACTTCATCACCCTAGTTTGTTCTCTTAACTTGGTTTTATTCTTCCATGTTCTTTGTTATGTTCAATTTTGTCATTCAGATATTTTTATGATTAATTAATGCAAGGATTATTTCTTTTTAATTTAATTTTCGTTCCAATAATCATGTCTTCTTTTAATTCCCTTTCATGTGCCATGAATTCTTTATTTACAATGCGTGAGTAGTTTTATTACTTGATGGGGAGTTGATTAAAGGGAACTCTTGAGTTGGAAGGTGATGAGCAGATAATTTATACGCTTTTTGGCATTATTTTTAGGTAGTTTTTAGTAAGTTTAAGCTACTTTCAGGGATATTTTCATTAGTTTTTATGTTAAATTCACATTTCTGGACTTTACTATGAGTTTGTGTGTTTTTTCTGTAATTTTAGGTAATTTCTGGCTGAAATTGAGGGACTTGAGCAAAACTCTGAAAAAGGCTGACAAAAGGACTGCTGATGTTGTTGGAATCTGACCTCCCTGCACTCGAAATGGATTTTCTGGAGCTACAAAACTCCAAATGGCGCGCTCTTAACGGCGTTAGAAAGTAGACATACAGAGCTTTCCAGCAATATATAATAGTCCATATTTTATTCGGAAATTGATGACGTAACTTGGCGTTGAACGCCAAGTACATGCTGCTGTCTAGAGTTAAACGCCAGAATCACATCATGATCCGGAGTTGAACGCCCAAAACACGTTATAACTCGGCGTTCAACTCCAAGAAAAGCCTCAGCTCGTGGATAGATCAAGCTCAGCCCAAACATACACCAAGTGGGCTCCGGAAGTGGATTTATGCATCAATTACTTACTCATGTAAACCATAGTAGCTAGATTAGTATAAATAAGACTTTTTACTAGTGTATTTGTCATCTTTTGACCATTCGGTCTTTTGATCACGTTTTGGGGGCTGGCCATTCGGCCATGCCTGAACCTTTTACTTATGTATTTTCAACGGTGGAGTTTCTGCACACCATAGATTAAGGGTGTGGAGCTCTGATGTACCTCAAGTTTCAATACAATTACTATTACTTTCTATTCGATTCTCTTTTATTCTTATTCCAAGATATACGTTGCACAACACTTTGATGAATGTGATGATCTGTGACACTCATCATCATTC
>NC_029777.3:61019993-61020833 GCF_000817695.3 Arachis duranensis
CGTGCTGTGACAGAGCATTTGGACCATTTTCACTGAGAGGATGGGATGTAGCTATCAACAAGGGTGATGCCTCCAGACGATTAGCCGTGCAGTGACAGTGCATATGACCATTTTCCCGAGAGGATTAAAAGTAGCCATTGATGATGGTGATGCCCTACATACAGCTTGCCATGAAAAGGAGTAAGAAGGATTGGATGAGAGCAAATAAGAAAGTAGAGATTCGAAAGGATTCTAGCATCTCCACACGCCTATATGAAATTCCCACTATTGATTTACATAAGTATTTCTATCCCTTTTTATTTTATTTATCTTTTAAATTATCTAATCCAATTACATTTGACCCTATGGATCCACTTAAATGAGATTTACAAGGTGACCATAGCTTGCTTCATACCAACAATCTCTTTGGGATCGACCCTTACTCACGTAAGGTATTACGTGGATGACCCAGTACACTTGCTGGTTAAGTTGAACGGAGTTGTGTCCACACATAGTTGAAAAAGCAATGAATTTTACAAAATACAATAACAAAGGAATCACAATTTCGTCCATCAAGTTTTTGGCGCCGTTGCCGGGGACTGTTCGAGTATGAACAACTGACGGTTCATCTTGTTGCTCAGATTAGGTAATTTTCTTTTCAAAAATCTTTTTCAAAATTTTTCTTTTCTTTTTCGTTTTTTTTCCAAAAATATTTTCTAAAAAAATTAATAAAAATCCAAAAAAATTTAGAAAATCATAAAAATCAAAAATATTTTGTGTTTCTTGTTTGAGTCTTGAGTCATGTTTTAAGTTTGGTGTCAATTGCATGCTTTAAAAATTTTTTCTTGCATTTTTCGAAAA
>NC_029777.3:61020946-61021924 GCF_000817695.3 Arachis duranensis
TTTCTTGTTTTGTGTTGTTTGTTGTTTTTCATGTTTATTTTTCGTTTGTTAGAGTCCATGCATTAAAGATTTCTAAGTTTGGTGTCTTGCATATTTTCTTTGCATCAAAAATTTTTCAAAATTATGTTCCTGATGTTCATCATGATCTTCAAAGTGTTCTTGGTGTTCATCTTGACATTCATAGTGTTCTTGCATGCATTCTTTGTTTTGATCCATAAAGAAAAGCGAAAAACACAAAAATGACGTTTTTAATTTTTCTCTCTCCTCATTAAAAATTCAAAAAAATCAAAAAATATCTTTTCCTTATTTTTCTCCAAATTTTCGAAAATCTGAGTTGACTTAGTCAAAAATTTTCAAAATTAGTTGTTTCTTACAAGTCAAGTCAAAATTTTCAATTTTAAAAATCTTATCTTTTCAAAATCTTTTTCAAAAATTATATCTTTTTCATTTTTTTCATTTTTTTCGAAAATTTCAAAAAATTCTTTTTCAAATTATTTTCAAAATCTTTTCCTTATCTTTATATCACATTTTCGAAAACTCACTAACAATTAATATGATTGATTAAAAAATTTGAAGTTTGTTACTTTCTTGTTAAGAAAGGTTCAATCTTTAAGTTCTAGAATCTTATCTTGTAGTTTTTTGTTAGTGAAGTAAGTAATTTTAAAATTTTTGAATTAAATCTTTTTATCTTTTATCATATCTTTTTTAAAAATTTTATCTTTTTCAAAAGTTTATTTCAAAATATCTTATCTAACATCTTATCTTCTTATCTTTTCAAATTTGATTTTAATATCTTTTTCAACTAACTCTTTGACTTTTTGTTTGTTTCTTGTCTTTTTCAAAACCACCTAACTACTTTTCCCTCTCTAATTTTCGAAAATATCTCATCTCTTTTTCAAAAATTCTTTTGTTTTAAATTTTAATTTTAATCTTATCTTATCTCTAATTTTCGAAAATTACTAACTTTTTTTTAAAATT
>NC_029777.3:61022188-61022723 GCF_000817695.3 Arachis duranensis
TTGGCATTGGAGCCAATAACTTTGAGCTGAAACCTCAGCTAGTTGCCTTAATGCAATAAAACTGCAAGTTTTATGGATTTCCATCTGAAGATCCTTATCAATTTTTAACTGAGTTCTTGCAGATCTGTGAGACTGTAAAGACGCATGGAGTTGATCCTGAAGTCTACAGACTCATGCTTTTCCCTTTTGCTGTAAGAGACAGAGCTAGAATATGGTTGGATTCACAACCCAAGGATAGCCTGGACTCCTGGGATAAGCTGGTCACTGCCTTCTTAGATAAATTCTTTCCTCCTCAAAAGCTGAGCAAGCTGAGAGTGGATGTTCAGACCTTCAAGCAAAAAGATAGTGAATCCCTCTATGAAGCTTGGGAAAGATACAAACAGCTGACCAAACGATGTCCATCTGACATGTTTTCAGAATGGACCATATTAGATATATTCTATTATGGTCTATCTGAATTTTCGAAAATGTCATTGGACCATTCTGCAGGTGGATCAATTCACCTAAAGAAAACACCTGCAGAAGCTCAAGAACT
>NC_029777.3:61022838-61023578 GCF_000817695.3 Arachis duranensis
GTACCTCAGAAGAAAAGAGTTCTTGAAATTGATGCTCTGAATGCCATATTGGCTCAGAACAAAGTGTTGACTCAACATGTCAACATGATCTCTCAAAATCTGAATAGATGGCAACATGCATCCAACAGTACTAAAGAGGCAGCTTCTGAAGAAGCTTATGATCCTGAGAACCTTGCCATGGCAGAGGTTAATTACATGGGTGAACCTTATGGAAACACATATAACTCATCATGGAGAAATCATCCAAATTTCTCATGGAAGGATCACCAAAAGCCTCAACAAGGCTTTAACAATGGTGGACGCAATAGGCTGAGCAATGGCAAGCCTTTCCCATCATCTTTTCAGCAACAGACAGAGAATTCTGAACAAAACACTTCTAATTTAGCCAATCTAGTCTCTGATCTGTCAAAGGCCACTTTCAGTTTCATGAGTGAAACAAGATCCTCCATTAGAAATCTAGAGGCACAAGTGGGCAGCTGAGTAAGAAAGTCATTGAAACTCCTCCCAGTATTCTCCCAAGTAATACAAAAGAGAATCCAAAAGGAGAGTGCAAGGTCATTGATATAATCAATATGGCCGAATGCACAAGGGAGGAGGAGGACGAAAATCCTAGTGAGGAAGATCTCCTGGGACGTCCCTCAAGCAAGAAGGAGTTTCCTATCAAGGATCCAAAGGAATCTGAGGTTCATATAGAAACCATAGAGATTCCATTAAATCTCCTTCTGCCATTCATGAGCTCT
>NC_029777.3:61023658-61026650 GCF_000817695.3 Arachis duranensis
TGGAGAGCAAGTTGCTCAATATTTAGGAGCTATCATGAAGCTGAATGCCAAGTTGTTTGGTAATGAGACTTGGGAAAGTGAACCTCCCTTGCTCATTAATGAGCTAGATACCTGGATTTAGTAAACTCTACCTCAAAAGAAACAAGATCCTGGCAAGTTTATAATACCTTGTACCATAGGCACCATGACCTTTGAAAAAGCTCTATGTGATCTAGGGTCAGGGATAAATCTTATGCCACTCTCTGTAATGGAGAAGCTGGGGATCATTGAGGTACAACCTGCCTTGTTCTCATTACAATTGGCAGACAAGTCATTGAGACAAGCTTATGGAATAGTGGAGGACATGTTAGTAAAGGTTGAAGGCCTTTACGTCCCTGTTGATTTCATAATCTTAGACACTAGGAAGGAAGATGATGAATGTATCATCCTTGGAAGACCTTTCCTAGCTATAGCAGGAGCTGTGATAGATGTCAACAGAGGCGAAATAGTCCTTCAATTGAATGGGGACTACCTTGTGTTTAAGGCATATGGCCATCCCTCTGTGACAAAAGAGAATAAGCATGAAGAGCTTCTCTCAGTTCAGAGTCAAGAAGAGCCCCCATAGTCAAACTCTAAGTTTGGTGTTGGGAGGCCACAACCAAACTCTGAGTTTGGTGTTAAGATCCCATATCCAAACTCTAAGTTTGGTGTTGGGACTATACAACATTGACCTGATCACCTTTGTGGCTCCATGAGAGCCACTGTCAAGCTATGGACATTAAAGAAGCGCTTGTTGGGAGGCAACCCAATTTTATTTATCTAATTTTTATTTTATTGTTATTTTGTTTTTTTTTTAGGTACATGATCATGAGGAGTCACGAAAAAAAATATAAAAATTAAAAACAGAATCAAAAAATAGCAGAAGAAAAATCACACCCTGGAGGGAGCACAGACTGGCGTTCAACGCCAGTAAGGAGCATCTGGCTGGCGTTCAACGCCAGAACAGAGCATGAAACTGGCGCTGAACGCCAGAAACAAGCAACATTCTGGCACTGAATGCCAGGAATGTGCCTAGAGGAAAAGCTGGCGCTGAACGCCAGTAACAAGCATGAAACTGGCGTTCAACGCCAGAAACATGCTTTACATGGTCGTTGAACGCCCAGAACGTGCACCACTTGGCGTTTAAACGCCAGAATGGTGTGCAAAGGCATTTTACATGCCTCTTTGGTGCAGGGATGGAATTCCTTGACACCTCTGGATCTGTGGACCCCACAGGATCACCTCAGGATCTGTGGACCCCACAGGATCCCCACCTAACATATTCCCCCTTACCTCCTAATCCTACTTCACTCTTCCCCATGTCACACTTCCAATCAACTTCAATCTCTCTTCCCAATTAACCCCTTCACCACTCACATCCATCCACTCTTCCCCAAAAACCGCACCTACCTTCAAAATTCAAAAACAGTTTCCCACCCAAACCCACCCTAAATGGCCGAACCTACCCTCTCCCATTTTCCTATATATACCCTTCCATTCTACTTCATTTTCACACAACACAAACCCCCTCTTCTACACCTTGGCTGAATCCATCTCCCCTCACTCTCCTCCATATTTTCTTCTTCTTCTTCTCTTCTTTCTTCTATTGCTCGAGGGTGAGCAATATTTTAAGTTTGGTGTGGTCAAAGCATAATCTGTTTTATTTTTCATTACCATCAATGGCACCTAAGGCTAGAGAATCCTCTAGAAAAGGAAAAGGGAAGACAAAATCTTCTACCTCCAAGTCATGGGAGATGGAAAGATTCATCTCCAAAAGCCATCAAGACCACTTCTATGATGTTGTGGCAAAGAAGAAGGTGATCCCTGAGGTCCCTTTCAAGCTCAAGAAAAATGAGTATCCGGAGATCCGACATGAAATCCGAAGAAGATCAAAGAGCAATGAAGAAGGAACAACAAAGGCAAGGAAGAGACATAGAAGAGCTTAAGGACATTGTTGGTCCTTCAAGAAGAAGACGCTACTAAGGTGGATTCATTCCTTGTTCTTATTTCTTTCTGTTTTTCGGTTTTTATGTTGTATGTTTATCTATGTTTTGTGTCTCTACTTCATGATCATTAGTAGTTAGTAACTATGTCTTAAAGCTATGAATAAATTCTATTAATCCTTCACCTCTCTTAAATGAAAAATGTTTTAATTCAAAAGAACAAGAAGTACATGAATTTCGAATTTATCCTTGAATTTAGTCTAATTATATTGATGTGGTGACAATAGCTTTTTGTTTTTTTGAATGAATGATTGAACAGTGCATATGTCTTTTGATATTGTTGTTTATGAATGTTAAAATTGTTGGCTCTTAAAGGAATGATGAACAAAGAAAAATGTTATTGATGATCTGAAAAATCATGAAATTGATTCTTGAGGCAAGAAAAAGCAGTGAATAGCAAAAGCTTGCGAAAAAAAAATATATAAAGAAAAAGAAAAAGCAAGCAGAAAAAGCCAATAGCCCTTAAAACCAAAAGGCAAGGGTAAAAAGGAAAGGATTCAAGGCTTTGAGCATCAATGGATAGGAGGGCCCAAGGAAATAAAATCCAGGCCTAAGCGGCTAAACCAAGCTGTCCCTAACCATGTGCTTGTGTCATGAAGGTCCAAGTGAAAGGCTTGAGACTGAATGGTTAAAGTCGTGATCCAACGCAAAAAGAGTATGCTTAAGAGCTCTGGACACCACTAACTGGGGACTCTAGCAAAGCTGAGTCACAATCTGAAAAGGTTCACCCAGTCATGTGTCTGTGGCATTTATGTATCCGGTGGTAATACTGGAAAACAAAGTGCTTAGGGCCATGGCCAAGACTCATAAGTAGCTGTGTTCAAGAATCAACATGCTTAACTAGGAAAGTCAATAACACTATCCGAAATTCTAAGTTCCTAGAGAAGCCAATCACTCTAAACTTCAAAGGAAAAAGTGAGATGCCAAAACTGTTCAGAAGCAAAAAGCTACAAGTCCCGCTCATCTAATTA
>NC_029777.3:61026860-61027439 GCF_000817695.3 Arachis duranensis
AAAGGACTGCTGATGCTGTTGGAATCTGACCTCCCTGCACTCAAAATGGATTTTCTGGAGCTACAGAGCTCCAAATGGCGCGCTTTCAATGGCGTTAGAAAGTAGACATCCAGAGATTTCCAGTAATATATAATAGTCCATACTTTATTCGGAAATTGATGACGTAACTTGGCGTTGAACGCCAAGTACATGCTGCTGTCTGGAGTTAAACGCCAGAAACACGTCATGATCCGGAGTTGAACGCCCAAAACACGTTATAACTCGGCGTTCAACTCCAAGAAAAGCCTCAGCTCGTGGATAGATCAAGCTCAGCCCAAACACACACCAAGTGGGCCCCAGAAGTGGATTTATGCATCAATTACTTACTCATGTAAACCCTAGTAGCTAGTTTAGTATAAATAAGACTTTTTACTAGTGTATTAGTCAACTTTTGACCTTTCGGTCTTTTGATCACGTTTTGGGGGCTGGCCATTCGGCCATGCCTGAACCTTTCACTTATGTATTTTCAACGGTGGAGTTTCTGCACACCATAGATTAAGGATGTGGAGCTCTGCTGTACCTCAAGTTTCAATACAATTA
>NC_029777.3:61027653-61027915 GCF_000817695.3 Arachis duranensis
CAACAGAATCTTCGTGGTATAAGCTAGATAGATGGCGGCATTCATGGGGATCCGAAAAGTCTAACCTTGTCTGTGGTATTCCGAGTAGGATCCCGGGAATCCAGAAAGTCTAACCTTGTCTGTGGTATTCCAAGTAGGATTCTGGTATTGAATGACTGTGACGAGTGATGGTGTTTTTGAAGAAAAACGAATTTCCAACACACAAATCCAACCGGCAAGTGTACCGGGTCGCATCAAGTAATAATAACTCACAAGAGTGAGG
>NC_029777.3:61028862-61030052 GCF_000817695.3 Arachis duranensis
GTTTATTTTCGCTTATTTTTGGCTCTTAAAGATGCCTCTCGTTCTTGCCTCAACTGTACGCCAAATATGGATTGCTATATATCATTGGAAAGCTCTGAATGTCAGCTTTCCAACGCGACTGGAAGCACATCAATTGGACGTCTGTAGCTCAAGTTATAGCCTTTTGAAGGAGGCATGGTCATGCTGTGAGCGCCCAGATTTTACCTTAGCGAAATTCTTGCTTCCAACCTCAATGTGCATCACGATTCTGCCCTGCCCTGGCCAAGGGCAGTGTGCGTGCTGGCTGCTTCCTTCCTTGATTTGGTCATGGGCCACGCTTTTAAAAGCGTGGCCTAAGGCTCCAAAGTATACCCCAACTTCAAAGTGTACCCCAAAGCTCTTTTTTTCTCCTTTTTTTGTGCTTCTTTGCTTCTTTTTCTTCTTATTTTCTACAAGATTTATAAAATTAAAATATCAAGAAAATATATCATTTAAGTACAAAAGCATTCAATATTTAAGCACAAATCATCAATTTCTTGTATGAAAAAGCATAGAAAAATAGGTATATGATGACTTGTCATCACAACACCAAACTTAAACCTTGCTTGTCCCCAAGCAAGAAAAGAATCATGCATTAGAAATTGACAATCCAAGGTAAAAAGAGTAGCAAGTTAATGTTCATGGCAAGCTAGTTTTCTATGCATGCTACAATTACAAAAGAGATGTAAATGATTGATACTTCTATCTAGCTTATTTTATGAAATCTTTTTCTTATAATTCTTCCTTGAAACAAGCTTTTGATTTTTTTTTTAGCTTCTCCTTTTGGGTGCTTTGCCCCCTGAGTAAATAACAAAGCTACGACTTCTAAATACTTTGTTTTCAAGTATTACCACTTGATACATAAGCACCACAAGCATTTAATTAGAGGACTTCGTTAAGCTCATTTTTCTTTTCTTTTCTTGACTCTCTAATCATTGATGCTCAGAGCCTTGAGCTTTGAGGGAGTGCTTTTGCACTTGAGCCTAGCCTTGACTTCTAAGTGTTTTATTTTCAAGCATTTGGCTTGATACATAAACACCACAAGCACTTAGCAAATAAATAGCCATTGGTACTCAGAGCCTTTAGCTTTCTCATTCCTTCCCTTTTTCTTTTCTTGCTTTAATTGTATTTGCTTCTTCAAGGTTTTCATGATTTCAAAAGATTTCACAAAA
>NC_029777.3:61033175-61034537 GCF_000817695.3 Arachis duranensis
TTCAAGATCTCAGGGAATCAATGAGACTAGAGAACAAGTCTAGATCTCAAGCCCTTCCTTGATCAATTCAGAGAACAATTTGCAGAAGAAAGAAGAAAAATGAATTGCAGAATTAAAGAGAAGATGAAGCAGTATGTGAATTTCAATTATGCAGAAAAAGTAACCAAGAGATCTCAAGGTGAGAATGAAACAGAATTCCTCCAATCTCACTCAAGATTTAAAACAGAAAAGAAAACTAAAGGAGAGAGCTATCTATTCGTAATGGAGCCGGCCTCCTTACAAAGATGGAAGTGATGCCTTATATAGGCTTTACAAGAAAAAATGAAAATGAAATTAAAACAAATTACAAAAATGAAAATCCTAATTTAATTGATCCATGTGCCTTTGAGTCATGTTGAGTGGGCTTTTGCTTGCTTTGGATTTGAGGGAGAATGGGTCTTGGATGGCCTTGATTCAATTTGGTGAGGAATTGAATTTATATGAAATTGAACTTTTGGCCCATGATTATTTGCTCCCAAGAGGCTGCCCTGCCCTTGTGGAGGGCAGAGCAGGGAAGCCTTGTGTAAGGATCCAACTAGCGTGCCAAATTTTGGGAGGGGCATCAGGATGCTGCCCTGCCCTTGTGGAGGGCAGGGCAGAAAATGTTCGTGCGCCCTTGGTGTGTACTGGTTGGTGTGCGTGCGAGCTTGGTGTGTGAAGATGCTGCCCTGCCCTTGTGGAGGGCAGGGCAATGTTGCCTTGCATGTGTGTCTTGCGCACTCACTTCCTTGGATCGTGTCATGATGCGCTCCTCACTCCCCTTAGGTGCTTGGTTCGAAACTTGGTGAAAGCACTTGAGGAGCAATTTTTCCTTGATTTTTCATGAAGAGAGCATGACATTGCCCTGCTCTCCAAGAGGGCAGAGCAGAAAAATGAGTGCTACTTTGCTTTGGAGTGAGGCTCCAGCTTCGAGCCTTGGTGGAAGCATTTTGGTTTATTTTCGCTTATTTTTGGCTCTTAAAGATGCCTTTCACTCATGCCTCAATTGTACGCCAAATATGGATTGCTATATATCGTTGGAAAGCTCTGAATGTCAGCTTTCCAACGCAACTAGACGCACATCAATTGGACGTCTGTAGCTCAAGTTATAGCCCTTTGAAAAAGGCATGGTCATGCTGTGAGCGCCCAGATTTTACCTTAGCGAAATTCTTGCTTCCAACCTCAATGTGCATCACGATTCTGCCCTGCCCTTGGCAAGGGCAGGGCAGTGTGCGTGCTGGCTGCTTCCTTCCTTGATTTGGTCATGGGCCACGCTTTTAAAAGCGTGGCCTAAGGCTCCAAAGTGTACCCCAACTTCAAAGTGTACCCCAAAGCTCTTTTTTT
>NC_029777.3:61034667-61035793 GCF_000817695.3 Arachis duranensis
CTTGTCTGTGGTATTCCGAGTAGGATCCTGGGAATCCGGAAAGTCTAACCTTGTCTGTGGTATTCCGAGTAGGATTCCGGTATTGAATGACTGTAATGAGCTTCAAACTCCTGAAGGCTGGGCGTGATGACAAACGCAAAAGAATCAATGGATTCTACTCCAACCTAATTCAGAACCGACAGATGATTAGCCGTACTGTGACAGAGCATTTGGACCATTTTCACTGAGAGGATGGGATGTAGCTATCAACAAGGGTGATGCCTCCGGACGATTAGCCGTGCAGTGACAGCGCATAGGACCATTTTCCCGAGAGGATTAAAAGTAGCCATTGATGATGGTGATGCCCTACATACAACTTGCCATCCATCAGAAGGATTGAAAGAAAAAATTTGTAATTGGGTTAAATGTTGGATTGCTATCTTGTCACCGATGCCAATTCCTTTAAACCAAGTGGCTTGCAACTTGTGAACAGATCTGGCATTTCCACTTGTTTGACTTTCACTTATCTAGTAAGGGATAACCAAACAGAACAACTATTAATTATAAATTAATCTTACAATCACACCATCAGTGATAGAGAGTCTAACCAATCAATTCCCAGTCTAACCAGGGAGTTGCAATAGAGTGCTTATTTTATTAATTAGAATTTATTTATTTGCATTTTCTTTAATTTTGCTACTATGAGCTGCGTGTTTCTTCTGTCAAATGACACGTTCACTTCCTGATACGCGCTTGCTAATATTCGATCCTAAAATTGAAAGAACAATTTCACGAATAAGGCGAGAATAGCGTAGGTTAGTCCGCTCTGAGGGCGGATCTGAAAGTGAATCTGAGGAAGAAACCAGCCCCCGTTCTACTGATTCGGTTGTTTTATGTGCAGAAAACATGGCAGCCAGAAGAATTACCATTCAGGAGGAAGGAGCTCCTGATTTTACACTGCAACCGTTTCAAGCGCATCATCCAGCGGTAGCTACGGATTTTGAAATAAAGACCGCAATGCTAAATTTGATGCCGAGGTTTCATGGCCTACCTGCTCAAAAGCCTATCAAGCACTTGAGAGATTTCCAAGTAGCCTGTTCTACTGTCAGGTGTGATGGCGCTGATGAAACTTCAATTCTGCTGAAAG
>NC_029777.3:61035930-61040878 GCF_000817695.3 Arachis duranensis
TCCATCTAAAGTTACTGATAAACTGAGGAAGGATATCTCTACAATTGTTCAGGATGACAATGACACTCTCTTTGAATACTAGGAGCGCTTCAATAATCTTCTGGAAGCATGCCCCCACCACATGATTGACAGGATCGTGCTACTCAGCTATGTCACACAAGGTATGAGGCCCAAAGATAAGACCACATTGGAAAGTGCCAGCAATGGGTCTATGAAGAAGTACAAGACCACTGATGAAGCTTGGCAATTGATCAGTGATTTAGCTGAATCTACTCGGAATCACAGACAGAAGCAAGGCCGTTCAAGGGCCGTTACAGAAGTATCTTCTGGCATAGAGACTGCTGCTCTAAATTGAAGCATCTGTGAAATGACCAACCTGCTGAAGCAAATGCAGTTAAATCAACAAGCTCAGCAAACTCAACCGCATCAAAACCAACAACTAGTTCCACAAAGAATTTGCGAAATTTGTGCTGATTACAGCCATTACACTGATGAATGCCCGCAGCTCCAACAAGAAGACAACATGGTGGCATCCACTCACAACTTCTATGACCGCCCCAACCAAGGGTACAATCAAAGTGGAAATAATAACCATGGATGGCAGGACAATTCAAAACCAGAATTGGAGGGACAACAATAATAGGGGAGGCAGAGATAATCAGGAAAATCAGAGGTGGAATAATTACAACAAGAGGCAGCAAAATCAACCTTACCGAGCACCTCACCTAAGGCAAAACCAAGGACCACCGAACAACCAGCAGCAAACCTCTCAATTTACTCATTCTTCTGTATCTTCTAATGAAGAATTATTACAAGCTTTTGAGAAAAGACAACTGGCCATGGAAAATACCATCGTGAACAGTATTAACGCCATTTTGAATGGTTTCACCTCTACTCTGCAAGCTTTTATGACACAACTTGGTTCAGCACAAAATTCCAGTAACCAACCTTCAAGCACCACTGGAATCCCCTCTCAACCATTACCCAATCCAAAGGGAGGCATTAATGCCATCACACTGAGGTCCGGAACCACAATGCAGGAGAGGAATCAGGAGGACCCACGCTCACCAGAATACGCCTCAGCTGAAGAGGTGGTAGAAATCGAAGATGTTGAAGAGGAAGAGGATATACAGGACATAGCCAAAGAAGAGATAGCTCAACCACAGGAAGAAGCACAAAAAGGTGCAGGCACCACAGAAAACACTACTCCCATTCCATTTCCACAACTTGCAAGGAAGCCTAGGAAGCAGCTGGAACCTGATCCTAAAATGGTAGAAATATTCAAAAAGGTCGAGGTAACTGTTCCCCTTTTTGATGTTATTCAGCAAATGCCTAAATATACGAAGTTTCTAAAGGATTTGTGCATGCATAAGGATACGATTAATGAATTAGAAACTATTCCTTAAGTAGTTCTATATCTGCTTTAATGGGGGGTATGCCTGAAAAATGTAGTGATCCAGGTCAATGCATGGTTAACTGTACCATTGGAGGTGTCATATTTTCTGATTGTATGTGTGATTTAGGAGCGTGCGTAAGTATTTATATCTTGGAGATGCCCCATATTGATTCAGATAAGCCATCATCAATCCTACTTGGAAGACCATTCCTGAAGACATCAAAATTCAAATTGGATGCTTTTTCAGGGACATACTCCTTTGAAATAGATGGCCGCATAGTAATCTTCAATCTGAATGGAGTCATTGACAACCCCCCAGAAGATTGTTCTATCTTCCAGTATGATGTCATAGATGAAAGTGTGGCTAAAGTTCAAAAGGAAGAGTTAGAAGAGAGGCACACTGGACAAGGTCCAAGTGTGGGGACCCTCTTAACTGACAATGAGGACACTTCGCCATTTTCACAAGCCCCAGATAACCCAGAGCCTGTCCATGATCAAAAGTTAGAATTGAAACCTCTCCCTCCACATCTCAAATATGCTTACCTTGAGGATGAGCAGAAGCTTCCGGTTATTATTGCAAGAGAACTGACTTCTCAACAAGAAGAATAGCTACTTGATGTGTTGAGGAGGCATAAGAAGGCAATAGGGTGGAGTTTGGCAGACATAGTGGGAATCAACCCTCAAATATGCGAGCACAGAATATTTTTAAAAGAGGGAGCAAGACCTGTCCGTCAACCACAAAGAAGATTGAATCCTACCATCTTGGAAGTTGTCAAAAAGGAAGTGACCAGACTATTGGAGGCCGGTATCATATATCCCATTTCAGACAGTGAATGGGTAAGCCCAGTGCAAGTGGTGCCCAAGAAGTCCGGAGTTACTACAGTGAAAAATGAGCATGGAGAGCTCACAGCAACTAGAGTTCAGAATGCTTGGAGAGTCTGCATTGATTACAGACGTCTCAACCAAGCTACTCGTAAGGATCACTATCCACTTCCATTCATTGATCAAATGCTGGATCGGCCTGTCAGGTAAATCACATTATTGCTTTTTAGATGGTTACACAGGTTATTTCTAGATTCATATAGCTCCTGAGGATCAGGAAAAGGCTACTTTTACATGTCCTTTTGGGACCTATGCTTATAAAAGAATGCCCTTTGGCTTGTGCAGTGCACCAGCTACTTTCCAAAGGTGCATGATGAGTCTTTTCTCTGATCTTATTGAGGACTGTATGGAAGTTTTTATGGACGATTTTAGCATTTATAGTGATTCTTTTAACCTTTTCTTAGATGGATTATCTAGAGTATTAGATAGATGTATTAATACAAACCTTGTATTAAATTTCGAAAAATGCCACTTTATGGTAAAGCAAGGGATTGTCTTGGGACATGTGGTATCTAATAATCGCATTTCTGTAGACCCAGCAAAGGTGAATGTTATTTCTAGTCTACCTTACCCCTCTTCTGTGAGGGAAGTCCGTTCGTTCCTTGGCCATGCAGGTTTCTACAGGAGATTTATTAAGGACTTTAGAAAGGTGGCACTTCCCTTATCCAGATTACTACAAAAGGATATTGAGTTTGAGTTCAGTGAGGATTGCAAACAAGCATTTGATAAGCTAAAGACTGCTCTAACTCAAGCTCCAATTGTGAGAGGACCCGACTGGAGCCAGCCATTTGAAATCATGTGCGATGCTTCCAACCATGCAATAGGAGCAGCACTGGCTCAGCGTGAAGGTAAAAATCCTTTTGTTATTGCCTATGCGTCTAAGACTTTAGACACTGCAGAAGGTAAGAATCCTTTTGTTATTGCCTATGCGTCTAAGACTTTAGACACTGCCCAGTCCAATTATACTACTACTGAGAAAGAGCTACTTGCTATTGTTTTTGCTCTGGATAAATTTCAGGCTTATTTACTTGGTACTAGAGTAGTAGTGTATTCGGACCATGCAGCTCTAAAGTATCTATTGGCTAAAAAGGAATCCAAACCAAGACTTATACGTTGGATACTGCTGTTACAAGAGTTTGATTTAGAAATCAAGGATATGAGTGGTAATCAAAATTTAGTTGCAGACCACTTGAGTCGCCTTGAACATATTAAGGATGATTCTACTCCTATAGATGATAATTTTCCTTTTGACAACCTGCAAGCAGTATCTGAAGTAGTCCCTTGGTATGCACCTATTGCTAATTATTTAGTTAGCCGCACATTTCCTCCACATTTTTCTAAACATCAAAGAGACAAGCTGAAAAGCGAGTCTAAATATTATATATGGGATGACCCATATTTATGGAGATGTGGCGCTGACCAGATAATTAGACGTTGTGTACCTCAATCAGAATTCAAGTCCATTTTAGAGGCCTGTCACTCATCTGAGAGTGGAGGACATTTTGGCCCTCAACGAACAGCTAGAAAGATCTTAGACTGTGGATTCTGGTGGCCTACTCTTTTTAGAGATGCTGCTGAGTTTTGTAAATCTTGTCACCCATGCCAGAAATTTGGTAATATATCCAAGAGGGATGAGATGCCTCAACAATATATGCTTTTCTGTGAAATTTTTGATGTTTGGGGCATTGACTTCATGGGTCCATTTCCAAATTCTAGTGGATATTTTTATATATTGTTAGCTGTAGATTATGTTTCAAAATGGGTGGAAGCAATTCCTACCCACACTGATGATGCTAACACTGTTGTTTCCTTTGTGAGAAACCATATTATATGCCGCTTTGGATCACCACGAGCGATCGTGAGCGATCAAGGCACCCATTTTTGTAATAGGAGACTAACCGGATTGATGAAGAAGCATGGGATAATCCATAAAGTTGCAACAGTTTACCATCCCCAAACTAATGGGCAAGCCGAGGTGTCAAACAGAGAAATTAAACGTATCTTGCAAAAGATAGTAAAGCCTCATAGAAAAGAGTGGAGCACCAGACTACAAGATGCACTGTGGGCATATAGAACAGCATACAAGACACCCATTGGGATGAGTCCCTTCCGCTTAGTTTATGGAAAAGCTTGTCATCTCCCAGTTGAAATCAAACACAGAGCCTTCTGGGCAGTTAAAGAGTGCAACATGGGGATTGAGACTGCTGGAGCTGAAAGAAAGTTGCAACTGCAGGAACTGGAGAACCTTCGCCTAGAAGCTTACGAGAACTCTAGAATATACAAGGAAAAGATGAAAGTTGTGCATGATCAAAACATCAAGAAGAGAGAGTTCCAACCTGAAGATTTTGTTCTCCTTTACAAATCTCGACTGAGGCTCATGCCCGGCAAGTTGAGATCAAAATGGGAAGGTCCATACAGAATTGAGAAGGCTAAATCGTACGGAGTTTATCACCTAAGCCATCCTTCAAGTTCTGAACTTATTAAGGTTAATGGACACCGTCTGAAGCTATACCATGGTGAGAAGGTGCAGAAAAGCAAAGAGCTTGAGATCTTCCACCTGGAAGATCCCCACATAGCAACAGATTGAGCTAGTGGAGCGTCTAACTTACGGACGTTAAAGCAAAGTGCTTGGTGGGAGACAACCCACCGCGGTATGATCGTTCTTTTCTT
>NC_029777.3:61040930-61093323 GCF_000817695.3 Arachis duranensis
GTGCTCTTTCAATTACATATCTTTATCTTTCTAAAAAAAAAATTTCGCCGCGCGACGCGATCGCACAACCTACGCGTCCGCATGGCAGGGGGAGTAAAGAAAAATAAAAATGAACAGAAAGTTACGCAGGAGCAGCGCTGGAGTCGTGCCAAAGGCACAATTTACTCCACGCGACTGCGTCGCTGACGCGACCGCGTCGCATGGAAATCATGGCCTCCCACGCGACTGCGTACTCCACGCGGCCGCGTGCCCTGCATTTTCGACGTAAAAGGGTGCACAATGCTATATTGTGCGAGAGTGGTGCTGGGAGCACAATCCTGGTCACGCGACCGCGTCGCCGTCGCGGCCGCGTCAATTAACTTCTGATGCACACTCACGCGATCGCATTACCCACGCGATCGCGTCACCTTAATTTGGCAATTGAATTATATTGAACAGAGAGTTGTGCTGGGGCGAGGCTGCACTCGCGCCAGCAGCACAATGTAGGTCACGCAACCACGTGACCGACGCGATCGCGTCCCCCTTCCTGACGCGCATCCACGCGAACGCGTGCCTTCCGCGGCCGCGTCGCATGCGCCGCACAACTCAACCCAATAAGCCAAATTATCTTATCTTTCTCTTCTCCAAACCCTACTTTTTCTTTCCCCCCTTCTTTCTTCTTTCTCCCTTTTCCTTTCTACCTCACCTTTCACTTTCTCTCTCTCTCACCACCATTAACAAGGGTTTACCTTCTTCTTCCTTCTTCTCTTTTCTATCATTCTTATTATAGTATGTATATATATATTATTTTCTTTTTCTTTTCTTTTTCTTTTCACATCTTTATTTTTCCTTATTCTTCTTTTACATGGTGTTAGAAACCTTTTGAGTCATCATTCCTCATTATATGCTTGTGGATTATTACAAATTTTTTGACAATTATTTTTCTCCTATTTAAGGGATTGCTTGCATGTTCAATTTCATATTTTTTTTATATCTTGTTTACCATGCATGCCATGTGTTTGTGAAAAAGCCCATATAACACTATGCACTTTTCTACATTACTTTACTCTACTCTGCAATGCTTGCTTTTCACAGATTCCCTTTTATATTTTATTAATTAAATTTAATTGTCAATACAAACGTGATAGTTAGTTTGTTACAAATGGTAACCTAACTTGGACATTGAATGTTTGATATATGCTACTCATGCCTTTGCCTGCATGCCAATAAATCTCTTGCATTCCATTGTCCTACATGCACTTGCTATATTTCCATTGATGAGCTTTTCACATGTAATCCGGACCATGTGTTAGTGCCATTTATCGTTATTGTGCATTGACTATCACTTACAATACCCTCTTCCTTGCTCTATCTCTTTGAATTTAATTTCCTTTCTCTTCCCTTCTTTCAGGATGGCCACCAAGAAAGGAAAAGAGAAAGCTGCTTCCAAACCACCAGCAAGAAGAGGAACTAAAAGAGCATTAGTGGCAGAGCCTTCTTCAACCGCAGTCAAGCCCTCAACAAAAAGAGTTAAGAAGATAATAAAGGTTGACGACAAAGAGAAAGCCTTTCTAGCAAAGGACACTGCGCGATTTCCCAATCGCTACTGTGAGCAGATGTTCCCTATCCTAGCAGAAAGGAACTATAACAATGAATACCTTCTCATCCTCCCGCCCAATATTGCCACCTTTGTTGAGCCGCAAATTGAGCGAAGACAATGGGGTTTCCTACAGAGACAGCCAAGCCAGGTCAATCTTTCTTGGGTAGTTGAGTTCTACTCCAACTTCTACATACCGACCCTGCAGTCTGTTTATGTACGGCAGAAGCAAGTTCCCATTACAGAAGAGGCCATTCAGCAAGTTTTGAGTCTTCCCCCTATTTCCGCAGGAATAGACGCTTTTCAAGAAGCCACCCTTCAGTGCCAGCGATACCAATTTGACTGGGACTCCGTTCTCAGAGTCATTGCTTTACCTGGCAACCGTTGGATCTACGGATACCACCGCAACCGCCCTAAGGGAATCTTGACTTCCGCACTTACCTTGGAGGCTCGTGTATGGGCACAGATCATGTCCCATTACGTCTTTCTGAGCACTCATGAGTCCTCCTTCACTGCGGACATGGCTGTTCTACTATGGTGCATCCTTACAGACCAACCTCTGGATCTCTGAAGACACATCCGGCATGCTATGGAGCATGTACAAATCGCGGGCAACTTACCTTTCCCTGCCTTGGTCTCAACCATTGTCTCCGCAGCCAGAGTCTCCTGCAGAGCTGGGGACACCAAAGCCATGCTTCCACGGGATGATCAATATGTCCCTAACGGAAAATACCTCAGACTTTCAGCAGCCACTACAAGCTAGCCTACTGAACCGATTGACGATATTCCTTCTTCAACACCACAAGCATCTACCACTGAGCAATTGTTCCAGCAGATACTTGAAAAGTTGGATCGGCATGAACAAAAAGCAAAGATGAGAGAACACCGTAACGAGCGCCGATTCAAACACCTCAAGAAGTTACTCAAGGGACACTTCAGAGACTCAGACACCCCGGACTCCACTTCTTTTACCAGCACCGGGAGCCATGATGATCCCGACTGTGGAGATACTGCTACCAGCCCACCCCTGTTCCTGACAGAGGCACCGAGGACGGTGCAAAGCCTTAAGTGTGGGGAGGTCGGTCAGTACCTGACTTCCGGAGGTAAATTCTCTTCTCTGACACCAATAATTAGGATATTTTAGTTAGATTTTTCTTTCTTTTATAGAATAGAATAAATTGCATAGGTTAGGACAGTTGTATGCATGTTCTACTTGATTGAAAAGACAATAAGTTTCTTTTAAAAATCTATCTTTGGAATAAAATTTCACTAATTTTTCAAAATTTTTATGATAAATATGCTTGAGTTGTATTTGGAACATGATGTTTTAGTTAAAGAACACACAATCTGTGAAAGATTTGAGCCTTTATGTATGGTTACATTATTTAACCATAATTATTTTATTCTTGTGTGTTTACTTCTCTATGATTATAATCTACATTTTGTTTTATCTTATATGTCCAATATTTATTATATTTACATGCTTGCACATGATTGAGGCCATTATTTGTTTAAACTCACTTATCCAAATCAAGCCTACCCTTTTCAATTACCCTTGTTAACCACTTTGAGCTTTTAAAACCCCATTTGTTCTATATTTTACCACATTACTAACCTTAAGCTGAAAAATAATTGCATATCCCAAATTGAATCTTTGGTTAGCTTAAGATAGAATTGTGTGTGCTAGTTATGTATGGGAAATTGTGGGAACAGAAGTTGTTAAAGGAATGTGTCATGAAAATTTAAAGGAAATTTGGATACCTACTCATGTGAAAATATAAGAATGAAAAATCTATGTGCATTGACAAGCTTTATTTATTCAAAAAAAATATTCAATAAATAAGGGGACAAAATTACCTCAATGTTAAATTCAGAATTCAAAGATCAATGCACATATGATAGAATTAAAATACAAGGTTGAAACATGAATATGGGTTGAAAAAGGGAATTATGGGTAGCTAAGCATGAATTTAAAAGTATATAGAATATATGTATATTAGGTGAGAGCTTAGGTTAATTAAAGATTCAAGTTATAAAGCTCACTTAGCCATATGTATATCCTTACCTGCACCTTGGCCCCATTACAACCCTGGAAAGACCTCATGATGTTTGCATTGGTATATTAACTGTTGTTGATTGGTTAGGAGAAAAACAAAAGTTAGAAAGCATGACTAGAGAAGAATAGAGTGATTACCCTATACACTAGAGATTAGAGCATACATACTTTATCAGTGAGGGTTCAATGCTTGAATTTTCATGTTCCTGGCCTTCATAAGCTATCTTCTTGCACTTTTATCGGTTTTATTACATGATGATAGAATTAGTGGAATTTGATTTGTAATGGTTTTGAAGCGCTTATTTACTTTTGATCAAGTGGATAATAATCATATATTTGCATTTATTTATATATGTAGGATTGCATTGCATTTCATGAGTTTCTGCATGTTCGTACTTATTTCCTTGTCTCCTTCAATTTAGCATGAGGACATGCTAATGTGTAAGTGTGGGGAGGTTGATAAACCACTATTTTATAGTTTATATTGTGTTTAATTGTATGGTTTTGTCGTGATCTTTACCCACTTATTCATCAATTTAGCATGCATTTAGATTTCCTTCCTGAATTTATTATATGTTTGAAAATTGCTTCCTAGAGACTTTTAATTATTTAATTTTAATTCTCCTTTATTTCATTCGATGCCGTAATTTGTGTGTCAAGTGTTTCAGGCTTTATAGGGCATGAATGAGACGGAGATTGGAGAGGAAGCTAGCAAAAATGGAAGGAACACAAGAATTTGAGGAGATAACGAGCGAAAAGTGACGCGGTCGCATGGCTCAAGCGACTGCGCGAAGGAGCACAAATCGCAGTGACGCGGCCGCATGGCTTGCGCGGCCGTGCGGATTGGAAAGCACAAGCAACGCGGTAGCGTGGGCGATGCGAACGCGTGAAGAGGAAAAGCGCTAGCGACGCGTCTGCATGGACGATGAGATCGCGTGACATGCGTGATCTGCATAAACTGTAGAATCTGAAACCAGCGACTTTGGACCCTATTTCGGCCCAGTTTTTGGCCCGGAACAGTAGACTAGAGTCAGAGAATATGCAGAAACAAGAGACACATTCATTGAGTAGTTTAGATCTAGTTTTTGACTCTCTTAGGTTTTTCTTTCTAGTTTTTTAGAATTTTAATTTTCAATTGATCTTAGCATTGGAACATTGAGAAGAGTTATTTTCCTCATCAAGACTTCATCACCCTAGTTTGTTCTCTTAACATGGTTTTATTCTTCCATGTTCTTTGTTATGTTCAATTTTGTCATTCAGATATTTTTATGATTAATTAATGCAAGGATTATTTCTTTTTAATTTAATTTCCATTCCAATAATCATGTCTTCTTTAATTCCCTTTCATGTGCCATGAATTCTTTATTTACAATGCGTGAGTAGTTTTATTACTTGATGGGGAGTTGATTAAAGGGAACTCTTGAGTTGGGAGGATTGAAAGAAAAAATTTGTAATTGGGTTAAATGTTGGATTACTATCCTGTCACCGACGCCAATTCCTTTAAACCAAGTGGGTTGCAACTTGTGAACAAATCTGGCATTTCCACTTGTTTGACATTCACTTATCTAGTAAGGGATAACCAAACAGAACAACTATTAATTATAAATTAATCTTACAATCACACCATCAATGATAGAGAGTCTAACCAATCAATTCTCAGTCAAGGCCTTTCATTTTTATTATTTAAAATTCCTCAATTTAAATCCCAATTTACTTAGCTCAACTCTTTTTGGAATATCTGATTAATAATACAGTACACTTTTCTGCAACTCGTTGGGAGACGACCTGGGACTTAAAATTCCCAGTAATTTTAATTTAATCTTTCAGTGACATATTTCTAAATTGATAGGCAGATTTTCGGTGAGTTAAGAACTATACTTGCAACGTAACCATTTTAATAAATTTTTAATTCACCAGCTTCTGCATCCTCATCAGTAATACTGGAAAACAAAGTGCTTAGGGCCACGGCCAAGACTCATAAAAGTAGCTGTGTTCAAGAATCAACATACTTAACTAGGAGAATCAATAACACTATCTGAACTCTGAGTTCCTAGAGATGCCAATCATTCTAAACTTCGAAGGATAAAGTGAGATGCCAAAACTGTTCAGAAGCAAAAAGCTACAAGTACCACTCATCTAGTTAGAACTAATATTCATTGATATTTTGAGATTTATAGTATATTCTCTTCTTTTTATCCTATTTGATTTTCAGTTGCTTGGGGACAAGCAACAATTTAAGTTTGGTGTTGTGATGAGCGGATAATTTATACGCTTTTTGGCATTGTTTTTAGATAGTTTTTAGTAGGATCTAACTACTTTTAGGGATGTTTTTATTAGTTTTTATGCAATATTCATATTTCTGGACTTCACTATGAGTTTGCGTGTTTTTCTATGATTTCAGATATTTTCTGGCTGAAATTGAGGGACCTGAGCAAAAATCTGATAAGAGGCTGACAAAGGACTGCTGATGCTGTTGGATTCTGACCTTCCTGCATTCGAAATAAATTTTCTGGAGCTACAAAACTCTAAATGGCGCGCTCTCAATTGCGTTGGAAAGTAGACATCCAGGGCTTTCCAGAAATATATAATAGTCTATACTTTATTCGAGTTAAGGCGACGCAAACTGGTGTTCAACGCCAGCTCCATGCTGCATTCTAGAGTAAAACGCCAGAAACACATCACAAACCAGAGTTAAACGCCAAAAACACGTTACAACTTGGCGTTTAACACCAAGAGAAGCCTCTGCACGTGTAAAGCTTAAGTTCAGCCCAAGCACACACCAAAGTGGGCCTCGAAAGTGGATTTCTACACTAAGACTTATTTCTGTAAACCCTAGTAACTAGTTTAGTATAAATAGAACTTTTTACTATTGTATTAGAGATCTCTGGATTATCTTTTGATCCTTTGATCACGTTTTGGAGGCTGACCATTCGGCCATGCCTGAACCTTGTTCTTATGTATTTTCAACGGTGGAGTTTCTACACACCATAGATTAAGGTGTGGAGCTCTGCTGATCCTCGAGTATTAATGCAATTACTATTGTGCTTCTATTCAATTCAGCTTATTCTTATTCTAAGATATTCGCTGAACTTCAACATGATGAATGTGATGATCCGTGACACTCATCATCATTCTCACCTATGAATGCGTGCCTGACAACCACTCTCGTTCTACCTTAGATCGAGCGCGTGACACTCATCATCATTCCTCGAGTCTTCGTGGTATAAGCAAGGATTATTGGCGGCCATTCCTAAGATTCGGAAAGTCTAAACCTTGTCTGTGGTATTCTGAGTAGGATCTGAGATGGGATGACTGTGACGAGCTTCAGACTCGCGAGTGTTGGGTGTAGTGACAGATGCAAAAAATCACTAGATTCTATTCCAACATGATCGAGAACCGACAGATGATTGGTCGTGCTGTGATAGGGCATTTGGACCATTTTCACCGAGAGGATGGGAAGTAGCCATTGACAACGGTGACGCCCTACATACAGCTTGCCATGGAAAGGAGTATGAAGGATTGGATGAAGGCAGTAGGAAAGCAGAGATTCAACAGGAACAAAGCATCTCTATGCACTTATCTGAAATTCTTACCAATGAATTACATAAGTATCTCTATCTCTATTTTATGCCTTATTTATCTTTATATTCAAAAACCATTATAACCATTTGAATCCGCCTAACTGAGATTTACAAGATGACTATAGCTTGCTTCATACCAACAATCTCCGTGGGATCAACCCTTACTCACGCAAGGTATTACTTGGACGACCCAGTGCACTTGCTGGTTAGTTGTGCGAAGTTGTGATAAAGTGTAATTCATGTTTGAGAGCTCAAAGTCTTTGGTTCCATTGTTGATGATCATAATTTCGTGCACCAGCAGGCTGTCAAACCACTTAATTGCTATCTTGGTTAAGGTAGTTGGGAAGGCTTTGCACTGAATTGCATCCGAGGCATCGATGAGATATATTCTGCTTCTCAAATTACTGAGATGATGACTTGGATCTGATGTGCCATCATATGGGGTCATGTCGGGAAGCTTGAAGTCTTTTGGGACTTTGGCTTTCATAATTTCTCTGGTGAATGGGTCTTGATCCTTGTAGGGATTATCCTCGTGATTGGATCGAGTGGTTTTGGCCTTTAGATCTGCTTCGAGCTTTAGGAGTTTGTCTTCCAACTCTTTACGTCACCTAGTTTCCCTTCGAAGGTCCTTCTCGACTTTTTGTTGGTGCTCAGCCTCTTTTTCGAGTTGTTTGAGATGATCTTGTTGAGCTTGAAGCGCCTCCAGGATTTGTGTGTTTGGTGAGTTCTTGTCTCCGTTTGGTTGAGATGTTTCCTTTGGTGTAGTGTCTGCGTCCTTCTGAGTTGTGGTCATTGTCAAGGTTGTCTGCCATGATGATGGGATGACTTCCAGGTTCCCCGGCAACGTCACCAATGTTCCGAGGGTTACCTGAAACTGTAGGTCGATCTCAGACGAGATCTTCTATACGGGTCGGAGCTATTGTGTTCGACTTGATGATGGTGGCCGGATCGGAGCCGCCGTGTCCGACTTGTTGGACTTGGTGGTGGTGCTGATCTTTTGTCACCGGAGGGTGGGGGTACCTGCAAGGGACTCCGATGATTAAGTTAGCAAGGGTATTAAGTAGGTTTTTTGTAGAATCGGAGTATGAGTTATACCTGGGTGCTCCAGTGTATTTATAATGGTATGGAGTGACCTTTCTGGAGATAAGATAGTTATCTTATCTTATCTTTGAGTGAAGTCATCTTATCTTTAGGGGGAACCGCCCTTATCCTTCTAGGCTTGGGCTGCCTTTAGATTTGGGTCGTGTTCCTCCATTTGGGCCCTCTTGGGCCTCTGTAGCGGTTTTGGCCAAACTCTTTTGAGAAGAGTTCGGGTAGTTCTGACCTGAAGAGGTCGGTCG
Source organism: Arachis duranensis (assembly GCF_000817695.3). Taxonomy (NCBI): domain Eukaryota; kingdom Viridiplantae; phylum Streptophyta; class Magnoliopsida; order Fabales; family Fabaceae; genus Arachis; species Arachis duranensis. Next base: position 61,049,484 of record NC_029777.3, read on the forward strand.
ACTCAGCCCGGGTCGGATAGCTCGAACTGGAGTATGAACAAAGCCTAACATGGTTTAAGTTTGAAAGCATTTAGTAAATTGGTGGGTGCATAAAAGGCTATTTTATTATGTATGAAGGAGATGGAAGTGGAAGAGTGTGAATGAATTAAATTTATTCCACCCATTATGTACACATTAAAGTCCAATGATGAAACCAATCTACCATATGTAGTGGATTTAAGTTTGGTATCCCAAGGGACACTCATCAATTGCATTTTAATTGCATTTTAATTGAGGGAATGTGAAGCAATTTCTTATCATTACTAACGTAGGTTTTCGGATTGAATTTTCAGGAAAGATGGGGCCCACATGATTGATAATTCATTGAGTCAAGGAGTCAAAGTATACTTGCACTTTGGAACTCAAACACCTGAAGAAAGCCTAAAGGGTAGGGTTGGCGCCTCTTCCCACGCTAGGCGCCACTCCCAAGTGGGAAAACATTGAATTCTTTTTACTTCCCACCTTTCAGATTCTCTTTCTCAGCCCTATAAAAGCTACTCACCTTTCCACTTTTCCCCACACTTCAAAACCTAACTTCACAACCAAAACAACCCTTTGCACTCCCTCCTTTCTTTCTTTTCCTTACTTATTCTCCTTCTCTTGATTGGGACAATCAAGTCCTAAGTTTGGTGTTGGAGCAAACCCTTGTTTTGCTCTCCTTCTTTGCTTCTTTCTTCAACCTTTCTTCAACCCTTCAAATCCTCTTTTCTCACTTCAATGGCATCACCAAGAGCTTCCTCATCAAAGAAAAGAAAGACCAAAGAAACTACCTCCGGATCCTCAAGCTTCAATGAATACAAGTTTCTCTCATCATTCAACCAAAACCAATTTTATGGTTGGGTGAGTGAGAGGCAAATCATTTTGGAGGTGGGCTTCTAACTTGGAAGGAATGAACATCCAGAGATCAATAGAGAAATCAACAACAAAGGATGGGCTATCTTGTGAAACCCACCAAAAAAGGTGGTGGAAAGTCTGGTTAGGGAGTTTTATGCTAATGCCATGCTACAACCTGGAAAACTTTATGGCTATCTAAGCTATGTGAGGGAGAAAGCTATTGACTATAGTCCCTCTAACATAGATAGAATGCAGATGGTGAGACCCCCTAATTCCACCAGGAGTTATAAAGAGAGGGTGAAGCAACCAGACCCAGGATTTAAAGAGATTCTCAATGAAATCTGTGTTCTTAATGTGCAATGGATCAATTACAAGGATGGAAGACCCAATCAACTGAGTAGAAGATATTTGAGCTCCCAGGCTAGAGGATGGCTGGACTTTGTGAGGAAATCCCTCAATCCCACATCCAACACTTCAGAGGTAACATTGGAGAGGGCAGTGCTTATCTATAGCATCATGAAGGGGGAGAACATCAATGTTGGAGAGATAATTGCCAATAATATCAATAGGGTGCTGAAAAGCCCCAAAGATAGCACAAGGTTGGCCTTCCCAAGCATCATCCAAAGGTTTTATGATGAACATGGGGTGGAGAAGATAATAGATAAAGTTTTGGTGGAACAAAATAAGCCTATAATTGATCAGAAGATGGCTAAAATAGTGGCTATCAACCTACTACAAAGAATAAGGGAGCACAAGGCTCATGTGCAAGAGCCACAAGGGCCACCATAACACGAAGAGGCTTTTGTTTAGCCACCATACCTACCACTTCCAACACCAATTCAACAATTTCCTGAAGGTTTCAATTGGGAGCAAGTGCAAGGAGATATCCACCAAATGCAAGGAGATATACACCACTTAAGAGAGGATGTCAACCAACTGAAGGAACAACAAAAGCAATGGGACCAAGTGCATGAGATCATGCAACAACTCCAAGGAAGCATGGAGTACATGAAGGAGCAACAAGGCCAATTCAACTGGGGAGAAATGCAAGGCAGCTTCAACAAAATCTTGGAGCAAAATAAATGGCAGCAAAGGAACCTTACTAAGTTTAGGCATCTTTATGACGCTAGAACCACTTCAAGAAGGCAGTATGACATCAATACACAAGCAAAGTTGAATCACTTGTGCAAGGCTGTGGCCGCCTTGAACCCTGGATATCCAACATTCATGCAAGGGATGGAGGAGCTGAGTGCTAAGCAAGAAGAGATATTGGCCAAGCACAAGGAGGATGAGAGGGCCTACATGAGAAGGCTGGGATTTTGAAAGTCCAAGGATACAAAGGCACAAGAAGGATCCTCCAAGAAGGATGGTGATGACTCCTCCTCCAAGAAGAAAGACAAAGGAAAAGGTCCAATGAATTGAAGCTGCTCCAAGAAGATCAAAGGTTGTTGAGTCCCATGGTTGACAATTTCAATTCTTAAATTCTAAATTTCTATTAGTAGTTTGTTAGTATTAGTTTAATTTCTTTATGTTTTTGAAGTATTTTTATGAGTCCTTTATGTTTATGTTAAAGAAAGAGAATGTTGTTTAAGTTTCATTAGCATAAAAAAAGTAAGTTTTGTTTCCATAAGAGTCAATGGTGAGTGTTGCAAAACCAAGAGTAAAGAGACTAAGACCAAGTGAGAAATTTCAGGACTAAGAGATAAGGAACCAAGTATAGCACCTTGAATGAATTTGAAAGATAATAAGTCATAATGAACAATTAGACTTAGAGGATATGGTAAGTAGATCCTAAGGATGTCCCTTGAATATCTATAGAACCAAGAAGTAGTAAGCAAAAGACCCAAGGCTTTGAGCATCAACTACTAGGATAAAAGAAAGAAACAAATAGCTCAAAGAGAGCCAAAGATCCCAGTAAATGCTTGTGGTGAAGACGTGTCAAGAAGAGAGACCTGGGCAAGTAAATTCTTAGGGGTGTTTCAACACCTGGTACCCTAAAACCAATTGGTTTGGGAGTGTTAATTGAAAGCCTAATCTAAAGGGTCATCTTGAGACAAAACACTTAGAGTCGTGGTCAATTGAAAAGAGAAGTGAAAAGGAAAGAACAATAAAAAAGAAAAGGAACAATTCTTACTACTTCAAGGTGACAATTAATAGAAAGGGCTCCTAAGGCAAACACTTGAAAGAATCCTTAAGAGTCTAAGAATTCATTGTTACATGAAAACAATAAGATTCATACATGAGTTAACATTTAGCCCCTAACCTTAGTAGTGAATGCATTTCTTTAAGGTCAAGTCTCAGTCCAGTTAAGAATAACTCACATTGATTTGCTTGGGGACAAGCAAAGCTTAAGTTTGGTGTTGTGATTACTTGCATCATCTACCTCTTTTTCGTATCTAAAATGACCATAAAAAGAGCATAATCTTATTGAATCAATGCAATTTCATGAACCAAATGATAAATATTATGTTACATTGCTTTGAAATGGGTTTGTGTTGAATTCCAGGAGAAAAGAGCAAGAAAAAGGGGAAGGGAACAATAAAGAAAGCTGGGCGTGTGAAGTTGGGCGTGCCACTTAGAACAAACGCCATCACTTAGTATGGGCGTGGCATGCCAGCACCAGGGGGTGGCACGCCAGTTGATAACTCCAGAGAAGAGTTCTTGAAGCTTTAACAAGGGCGTGGCACGCCAGGGGCCAAGCGTGGCACGCCAGTTACACTTTCCACAGAGCAAGATTGAAGGCCATAAAGGGGGCGTGGCACGCTAACCCCATTATATACTATGGGCGTGACAGTTGAACTTGTAGGCGTGGCACGCCAGTTCACTAATCCAGAAAAGGGACAAACACTTGCGCGTGCCACTTGGTGTCGAAGGCGTGCCACGCCAACTACCATCCATGACTTGGGCGTGACACTTAGGACTCTAGGCGTGGCATGCCAGGCTTGAAGGAAGTCACACCAACATGGGCGTACCACTTGAACGTGAAGGCGTGGCATGCCAGTTCAATTGTCTAGAGAAGGAGATAAAGGTCCAACACTTGGGCGTGCCACTTGAGTCTCAGGCGTGGCACGCCAATGCTTGAAGAGGCCTAACGACCTACTGGGCGTGCCACTTGAGTCGAAGGCATGGCACGCCAGCTATTATCCCTGACTTGGGCATGCCACTTGATGTCGAAGTCCTGGCACGCCAACTCCAGCAACCAAGGAAGAAGAGGACTGGGCATGGCACGCCAACTACTAGAACAAGGGAACCATGCATGCAATACATGGGCGTGGCACGCCAGTTATGTTTTCCAGAGAAGTGAAGAAGGCTTATCCTAGGCGTGGCATGCCACTTACTGGGCGTGGCACGCCAGTATTAATTTCCATAGAGGATGAATGAAGTGCACACAATGGGCGTGGCACGCCAGACATTGGGCGTGCCACGCCAGTTCAAAAGTCTAGGGAAGAGGAGTGAGAGGAAAGAGCTGGGCATGCCACTTGAGCTCGAAGGCGTGGCACACCAGGCTAACTAAGCAAGAAGAAGACCCTGGGCATGCCACTTGGGCTTGAAGGCGTGGCACGCTAGGGATGTTAATGCAAGGGGAGTGCCACTTGAGGAGCTAGGCGCGGCACACCAAGCCAAACTGAGTGGCTAGGCGTGGCACGCCACTCAAACGCCAGCACACGCCAGGCACATGCATTATTTCATGGATTTTTGCTTTTTACTCCAGTTGTAATTTATTTTCTCTTTTGTATTTTCTTAATTCCAGTAATAGGAGTAGTATAAATAACCCCTAAAAGTACTAAAAAAGGGGGATTTGCAAGTTTTGTTTTAGCTTTACTTTACACTTCATCTCTTCCATCTCTTGTACTTTTCTTTTAGCTATAAGTAGTTAAACTCCCTCTCATTGGGAGAGGGAGCTCTGTTGTACTTGATGGATTAATGATAGTGAATTTCTTCTTCTATTCATCTTCCCTTTGATTTGCTAAAAGGAATTATGTTCTTCATGCTAGTGTTCAATCATCTTGGGAAAGAGGTTGAATGCAAAATGGGTTTCATGAGAACCTTGGAAAAGGAAACATGAAACCATGCTTGAAATTCCTTCTCACACTTGAGTAGAATCTGGATTTTGGGATTGGATAAGGTGACATATAATCCACCCACTATTTGGATCTATGATGATGTATGGTATAATCAGGGACCAAGCATATCTCTCTTCATGAGCAATTAGACCAAGGAATTGGCTGATTATCAAGATTTGAGAGATTGAATCACCAAGGGATTGGGGTTCAATCAATCATGATTGCCAAGAGTTCAATGAGTTGCATGATTGAAGATGAGATGAGCTGAATTTAATCCAAAGAGAGCAACATCTCTCAATTCCAATGAATTTCCCTTATTCTTATCTTTCCCATTCTTTATAGCTTTCTTTACATTCTGCTATTCTCCACTCCCATTTACAATTCAGTCATTTATGTTTCTGTTCTTTACATTCTTGCTATTTACTTTTCTGCACCTTATTGCTTTCTTTTACTTTTGAGTCATTTACAATTCTGCCATTTAATTTTCTGCACTCAACATTCTCTATATTGATTAGCTTAACTAATTAACTCATTAACTAAAATTGCTCAATCAATCAATCTCTATGGATACGATCCCACTTCATTGTGGGTTATTACTTGATGATAATTTGGTGCGCTTGCCATAGAATGGATTCATTTTATATGTGGGGAGTGAATTCCGGCTCATCAATGACTTTGGTGATCCTTGAGTCATTGATGTCCATTCTTGTTTCGTATATTAGAGTTGTTAGTTAATTTGGTTTTCCTTGACTTTAACTGACCCATTAATAGTGTTGACTAGGACTTAGGGATTGGAATTAACTATGCCTATTTGACTTATCTTCGATGTAAGGTTGACTAAGTAGGATTAACTCTTCATAATCATCAAGTGTTTGTGGTCAATGGCTAGGATAGGTAATCTTAGCTCTCAATTACTTGCCAAGAGGTTTCTTGCATTTGAATTTTCCTTTCCTTGCTTTAATCGCTTTGCGTTTAATTGCTTTGACTTTAAATTCTTGCATGTTTATTTGATTCCTTTCTGTTTACATTACTTGCTTATTTTGCAATCAACCCCCATTCCCCCTCAAAGCCAATAATTGACCACCTAATTGCAACTACTAGGGAAGATGACCCGGGAGTCGAAATACTCTCAGTTTAAATTTGGATTTTTGAAATTAAACTTTGATTGATGGTCGATTGTCGGGTTAGGACTATACTTACAACGCCAACTCTAATTTGATGGAAAATTTCTAACCTATGCAATCTGGACATTGTCAAGTGCCTTAGTTCAGAAGAAGCTACCTCAGAAGCTGCCAGACCCCAGGAGCTTCCTTATTCCCTATACTATAGGGACCATCACTTTTGAGAAGGCATTATGCGAACTTGGCTCCAGCATTAACCTTATGCCTCTCTCTGTGATGAAGAATCTGGGAATTCAAGATGTGCAGCCTGCTAAGATCTTACTGGAGATGGCAGAGAAGTCCCTAAAGCGGGCACATGGCATGGTGGAAAATGTCCTTGTAAAGGTTGAAAACCTTTACCTCCCTGCGGATTTCGTGATACTTGACACTGGGGAGGATAGAGACAACTCCATCATCCTGGGAAGGCCTTTCCTTGCTACTGCAAAGGCCTTAATTGATGCGGAAAAAGGAGAGTTGGACCTGAGGTTGAATAAGGATCATATGTTATTCAAGATCCCCAACCTTCAGTCTCCTTCGGATAAAGGAGGTACCAGTGTACAACTCTTAGTGTTTCAGCCCTCTCTCTCAATGCAGAGTCATACAGAGCCCCTAGACATCAAACCTAAGTTTGGTGTTGGGCATCCATCACCATCTACTGAAAAAGGAGGCACCAAGAAAAAGGTACCTAAAGGCTGGAGGAACAAGAAGATTCCAACTGAAGACTTCTCACCTGGAATGAGAGTTGTCTTCACTAAAAGTCCAGTCATTCCATACACAATGAGCCGGATCCTGTCTCTAGAACATGTTGACTCAATCCATGAGAGCATAGGAAGGAAGTTCACCATGAGGGGCGACGATCAGAGCCCCTATCAACCTCCATAAAGAGCTGTCCGTCAAGCTAATGACGGTAAATAAGCGCTTGTTGGGAGGCAACCCAACCATTAATATAGTATTTTCATTTTCTTTCTTTTTGTTTATTTTATTTTGATTCCATATTATTTTATTTTCTATCAATTTTTGTTGTTTTCCCTTGCTTTCTGACGTGTGTGATAATGTGTATTATCTAGAACAGGAACAGGAACGCGGAGGAGTGGAAACAGAACACCCTGGAGGCACCCCTCACTGGCGTTGAATGCTAGAACTGGCATCCAGCACCAGGAGGGGAGGAAGCTGGGCATGTAATGCCCATAGAAGAGCTTTCACTGGCATTGAACGCCAGTAATGGGAGAAATCTGGGCGTTCAACGGCCATTTAGGAGCAATCAGGACCATTTTTTTGGTCCCTCTAGGGCGTTCAATGCCCAAACCTGGCGTTAAACACCCCACCATTCCAAAAAAGTATCCCTACCTGGCATTTAACGCCCAAAACTAGTGTTGAACACCCAGGTAGGGGCATGGTGATTCGCATTTGAAGCTTCAAGCCAGTGGATCCCACAGAATCTCCACCTACCCCATCAATCATTCAATCCCTTCCTCCTCTCTCTTCTTACACCCTATATCCCATCCATATTCATTCATCATATCCCAATCACCTTTCCTTCTTCCCAATACACATTCTTCCCGAAACCCTTTATCAATCCCATCACTTTTCCCACCAACCCACCCACTTCAAATTCAAACCTTTCCTCCCATATTTCCTTCCCATATAGCTAAATCCCTATCCCATCCAACCCCTATAAATACCCCTTCATCCTTCATTAATCCTCACACCTTCACTAAACCCTTCCCTTCTTACATCTTCTCTTCATACACTTCCTTCTTTCCTCCTCATCCTCACTTGGCCAAGGCCTACTAAGCCTTCCCTTCTATCTTTTCTTTCTTTGCCTACTATTTTCTTTGTCTTTTGTTACTTTTGCTCGAAGAAGGGCAAAGTCCTTAACTTTGGTGATGGAAAAGCTCCACTTTTTGCTTTCCATTCCTTCCCTCTATGGGACCAAAAATCGGTGAATCCTCAAGGAAGAGAAAAGGAAAAGCTCCCAGTTCTACCTCAGAACCTTGGAAAATATGGAAATTTCTCACCAAGGCTCACCAAGACCACTTCTATGTTGTTGTGAGGCATAAAGAGGTGATTCTCGAGGTCTCTTTTAGGGTCAAGGAAGATGAGTATCCAGAGATCCAACAAGAAGTCTAGAGAAGGGATTGGAAAATTCTGGCCAATCCTATTTCAGCAGTTGGAACGCTCATGCTGCAAGAATTATATGCCAATGCTTAGTTCACAAAAATGCCTGATACTAGTGTGAACCCAGTGCCCAAAAACTAGCGCACCATGATCAGAGAGCAGATCCTAGAATTTAGCCCGAAAAGGGTGAGATTGGTACTATGATTGCCTCAGATGCAAGGTGACCCACACTCTTACACTAGAAGGATCAACTCTGATAAAAGGCTGGATTATGTGCTTGCGGACATCCATGTGGAAAGAGCTCAATGAAGGAGGGACACACAAGGCAAGCCCTACCAACTGGGTAGGCTTGACCTCAAGCCCATGGCTAGAGGATAGTTAGAGCTTATCCAACGCTCCATCATCCCCACAAGTAACCGATCTGAGGTTACGATTGATAGAGCAATAATGATTCATTATATCATGCTCGAAAATGAGGTGGAGGTGCACGAGGTAATAGCTCAAGAGATCTACAAGATAGCTGAGAAGGCCACCACCCAAGCAAGGCTAGCATTTTCTCACCTCATTTAACTCATATGCCATTCAGCTGGAGTTGGCATAGCTGGAAACACCCTCATTGAGATGGACAAACCCATCACAAAGAGGAAGATGGAAAATGTCAGGGAGCCTACACACGAACCACAGCACGAGCCTCTTTAGCCACCTCCACCAGAGATGCCGGAGATGCCTCAGGGAATGTACTTCCCTCCTCGTGACTATTGGGACCAACTAAACATGTCTCTAGGGGAGCTGACCTCATCTATGGATCAGTTGAGGATAGAGCATCAAGATTACTCACTACAAGAAAAAAGGCCTATGGCCACGCTTTTTTTTTACTACGCTTTAAAAGCGTAGCCAAAAGTGGTTTATGGCCACGCTTTTATGAGGGTGGCGATAAAATAAAGATTTGGCCACGTTTTTTTTGCTACGCTTCAAAAGCGTGGCCAAAAGTGTCAATGGCCACGCTTTTATGAGAGTGGCAATTGATGCGAGATTTGGCCACGCTTTTATTTGCTACGCTTAAAAAGCGTAGCCGTAGAGAAAAACCGACACGCTTTTAAAGCGTAGCAACAGAGTTTTGTTATTGCGGCGTTTGAAAAGCGTAGCCATTTCTTAGAAGCCTTTTGGCACGCTTTAAAAGCGTGGCCAAAAGGTTCCCTCGGAAAAAAAAAAGGTAGGGATAAATTAAAAAACCCCTTATTCGTTTAAAGACTTAGTTCACTTAGAGAAAAAGGTTCATTGTGCTCTGCCCTAACCCGTTCTTGTTCGTGCTCTGCCCTAACTCCTCCATCAAAAGCCCCAACGCGACGAGACACTCACTGCCCTAACTCCTCCTCCTTCATTGTGCCTCGCCCTCACTCGCCGTGGATGCTCCCCTTTGCCGCTGTTCCATTACTTCGCTGCAAAACCCTAACCCCCTAACCCCTCCCGCGCCGCTCCCTTCCTGCTTCTTGCTTCTTTGTAAGTCCTCTTCTTTTATTTCTTTTCCTATTTCACCTTACCCCCTCTCACTCCCTCCCCCCTTTCTGTTCATTTATTTTTTACTTTTAATTATCTTTTACTTTTAATTACCTGATTCGTTGAAATCAGGATGTATTGAAGGCAATCTCGTTGAAGCAGAACTGGAATTTGAACGATTTGCGGGTTCTTAATTCGGAATCTGTTGGGAACAGGTTTAGGTTCGGAACGTTTCAAAACTTCGAGTTCAGAATTGGGTTTGGGAAAAAGAGCGATTTTTCTGTGAAATTCCCTTAGCCACAGGCACCGCAGAAGCAGAACGCGGTCACCGCCGAGGCGCTGCACAAGGCACAGAAGCAGAAGCACTTCGTCGCCCTCTCCTCCTCCTCCTAAATCGCGCAGTCCCAGTGTTGTTGCGAACCATCAGAAGCTCAAAAAAGAGAAGGTAACTGATTTTTGTTATTTATCCCTTCATTTATTTATCTATTTTGTAGTTTGTGTTCGTGATTTTTTTCCTGAATTGGTTGATAATTTAGTGTGTAATATTGGTGAGAAAATGTGAAACGAAGAGAATTCTATTGGTTGAGACTAGCGATTTCTGATTCGTGCTTGCTAGTTTTAACTTTAATTTATGAAGAATGCACCGCACTGGAAATTGGGTATGTTGAAAATGCGTGATAATTTTAGCAGTTATTCGATGTATTTTAGCAGTTATTCGATGCTTGCTAGCTTTTTGGGGACCCCAAATATAATTTTGAGAGGGTGAGCCTTTGTATTTCTACAGTTAACATGAATATGAATATATAAATCTGATAGCAGTTTGGAGATTATGTATGTGTGCGGATTAGGATAAGCATATTTTTGTCTGACAAATCGATTATCATCAAAAGCTTATTGACTGTGAGAGATTTTTTTAAAATGGTTTTAGAAAGTTAAATGTAGCATGCTTGCAATCTAGGTAGATCTTTTGGAATGAATTTCCTTCTTCTTTGAGGGTAAGTGATGCCAATTTGAAAATGCAACAGGTTAATTTCCTTTCAGAATTCTGATTTTGTTGTACTCTATGCAATTTGGTCTTCAATTTATGAGTAGAGGAAATTGGTTATGTGGCTATGAAAATTAAATATATATATCTCACATTAATTAATGTTTACAAGGTTAGTAGCTATAGGTTCTAATGATTTCACTGTCACTTTCTTTGCTTCACACAGTTGTTGGATTAGATCATATGACATGACATGTTGGTAAATGGTAATTTATGTGTGTTTATTTTAAAAATGAGTTTGTCAATATTAAACAAGTAATCTGAATTCAAGTTTCAACACAGAATTTAACACGCAATGTAACTTGTTTTGTTGTTTTGTTCTAAGGCCTTAATCAAAGAATATTTGAATTGTGCAGTGGATCTGAAAGGTTTGGGTCAAATTCATTCTTTCAAGTCCTTTTTTTCTTTTTTAATTCAATTTAGCGATTGGTTGGGTTAACCTGAAAGCCCAACTAGTTTGAGTTCCTGTGTGAGTACTATCATAATTAAGTTAAGGTAGATTAGCGTAGTTTTGAATTCTTTTATATGTTGTGTGTGACAAAGGGGACTATGGAGACGAAGTAACTGTGGAGACACTAAAAGATTTCCACAGGGACTCATGCTCACAAGTCATTGCAGTTGGAGTCAACTGTACAGCTCCCAGATTTATTGTTGGTTTGATTTCATCTATTAAAAAGGTGACACTTCAATTTAATTAATTGAACTCCTCTGTTATGTGTTTTACTTGTGTATAAGTATTAAATGTCAAAAGAAATTTAATGGCAGGGTACAAGTAAGCCTATAATTGTGTATCCCAACAGTGGAGAGAGTTATATTGCTGAGACCAACCAATGGGAGGTGAGTGAATTCCATGATACTATATACAATTATCATAAGTCATTACCAGTTTTCAATTCTCATGTTCATCAGGTCATAGCTACCGGACTGACTACTTTTAGTGAACAAGAGTCTGATCCAGTCTGGCATTATTTCAATATACAGGTTTGGAAATTTTTTTCGTACCCATTATTTGAAATATTGTCATTTATTTTCATATTTTGCTGCTAGAGTTGTTGTAACTTTGCATATATATTGTGTAGCTCTATAGCTCCCCTATCCAATGTCCCTTTTACTTTTAATATTCTCTCTTCAATTGCAGATCTTATCTTGGTGGTTACATTAACCAAGATTACCTTTTTCTTATGATTTAGCTTTATGTTAGGGATGCATCTAAGAACTGGAAGTTGGTTCAGTCGGAAGGGAATAGTCGATTCTCTCTGAGAGCCATCAGAAAATCTGATCTTGCTGGACTATACTTCAACCAAGAAATGGAAGGGTATTGTAGATTTCGATGATCATCTTGACGATATAAGCAAGTAAGTGCTTTTTCCAGGCAGCACTTTATATTCTGGTATTATAATTGATTACACAATCTATAATGATGGGAGCAGAATGCAATTAAACCAAAATTATTTATCAGCATTCAAATTGGTTTCTTTTCTTCTGCAGGAAAGACTGGGCCAGGTGTAGCAGCATGATGGCAAAGTAGAACTAAAGAAGCATGATTTCTTGCACTATTCTTATCTGTAAATGTTCTTCATTATTGATTACTAATGAGCTTGTGCTGATGTTTGTGCCTCGGCCATTGAAATTTTATGTTAATATGTACTTTATAAACGTGCTTTTAATTTCTTAGTCAATGCCCCAATGGTCCTTATGTTGATTTCTGGCAAAATCATGGTGCTGTTGTACTTCCATTGTATAGTTGCATTATTAGTTATTGATATCATTGCCTTAATGTGTACAGATATTTCCTTCTCCTTTTTCTAAATTATATTCAAGTTTAAGTGCTAATTTTATTAGGGAAATTCGTTAGTTACATTGATCATTGTTAATTGAGCTCCAAGTTTTCTATGCTAATCTTTGTTAGAAACAGGATTTTTTTTCAAATTTGACAAGGCTATCGCCACGCTTTAAAAGCGTGGCCATATGTCTCCATTGGCACGTTTTAAAAGCGTAGCCATATGTCTCCATTGGCATGCTTTAAAAGCGTAGCCATATGTCTCTCCATTGGCACGTTTTTAAAGCGTAGCCATATCTTGCTATTGGCACACTTTAAAAGCGTAGCCATATTTGGCACATATGGCTACGCTTTTAAAGCGTGGCGATCTTTAAAAGCGTGGCCAAAAAAAAGCGTGGCGATAGGTCACCAAAAGCGTAGCAATAGAGCAACCGGCACCCTTGCAGTTGTGACCCTTTCAAAAGCGTGCCGGTAATTCAAAAAGCGTGGCAAAAAGCTATCGCTACGCTTTTTTGGACTTTTCGCCACGCTTTAAAAGCGTAGCAAAAAGCTTGTTTTCTTGTAGTGACTCTGTCATCCTCCATCAAATAAGGGAGGACCAGAGGATTATGAGGGAGGAGCAGTAGAGACAGGGGCGAGACATAGAGGAGCTCAAACGCTACAGAGGATTCACCAAAGGGAGTAGTAGCCACCGTCACTAAGGTGGTCACGTTTCATTCTCCCTTTTGCTTATGCTATCTATGTTTTCATTGTACTTTATTTCTATCTATTTTCTATTCTAGTGCATGATCAAATTTAGTGTTAGTTCCTTTTTAGCATTATTTTCCTTTCATTATTTTGTTATAAGATGTCTCATGTATCCCTGAACAAGCTTAAAACAAAAATTTATTGAAAAAAAGGGGATAGTAAAGATGCACAAGGTTCCAAGATATATCATGAGTTATTCCAATTACTTAAGATATGGTGGCCCTATCTTTGTTTTCTGAATGTATGAATCAACTGTTCATATTTGATGTTGAAGTTAAGTATACTGGCTCTTGAAGAACAGTGAATTTAGAGAAGTATTATTAATTCTCTGAAAAATAAAATATATTAATTCTTGAAGCAAGAGAAAGTAGCAAAAAGAAAACAATAAAAAGAAAAATAAAAATACAAGAGCATGGATCCAAGGCTTTGAGCATCAATGGTTAGAAGGGTCAAAATTGGCCTAAAAAGCTCAAATGAGTTGCTATCCCTAACTATATGCTTGTGGTGTGAAGGTGTCAAGTAAAAAGCTTGAGACTGAGCAGTTAAAGTCGTTATCTAAAACTAAAGAGTATGCATAAGAACTCTGAGCATAACTGTCTGGGAATTTAAGCAAAGCTAAATTCGAATCCAAAAGATTCTCCCAGTTAAGTGCTTGTGACATTTATGTATCTGGTGGTAATACTTGAAAAACAAACACTTAAGAGTCACGACAAGGCTAAAAGGTGCAAAGCACCAAAAAGAAGCTGTGTTCAAGAATCATGAAAAATTAAAAGAAGAGAATCAATATATCATCCGGATTCTAGTTCCAAGCGGTGCCAATGTTCTGAGCTTCAAAGGAAAGTGAGATGCCAAGGCTATTCAGAAGTAAGGAGCCAACAGCCCCATTCAGTAATTGGAACTGAGCTTCATTGACAATTCTAGAACCTTATGTATCTTTCTCTTCTTTAGTCCTAACTTGTTTTTGGTTGCTTGAGGACAAGCAATAGTTTAAGTTTAGTGTGGTGATAAGTGGATATCTTATACGCTTTTTCATAGCATTTTCATAGTGTTTTAGTTAGATTTTATTAAGTTTTACTATATTTTAGTATGTTTTAGTGTAAAAATTCATATTTGAATGCTACTTTGAATTTTTGTATTTTTCCTATGATTTTAGGGAATTTTTGGGCAAAATTGGCAAGTTTGGCAAAGCCTTGTTCAGAGACAAAGAAATGATAGCAGATGTTGTCAAATCCTGACCTTTGTGCATTCCAATGCGCATATCTTAAGCTACAAAGATCCAATTGACGCATTCTTAATGACGTTAGAAAGCTAACTTCTAGAGCTTTCCAAAAATATATCATAGTATATACTTCTCTTCCAGATCACTGGCCATAACTGGCGTTTAATGTCCACATCTGGAGTTCAACGCCCAAGAAGGACCAAGCCCAGCGTTGAATGCTCAAAGCTGGCGTTCAACACCAGCCTGGGACCAGAAGACAGCACGTTCACCCCTCTAACTGGCGTTCAGTGCCCATTCTCCAAGTTGAACGCCAGGCTTGGACGAGCACAAGACCAAAGTGGGTCCAAAGTGGATTTTAGCACTCTTTAGCTTAGTTTTGTTTATCTTTGTACTTTATAATTTTAAATTAACATCTTTTAAGGTTAGCATCTCCTATATATAGAGGAGATCACTTAGGTTTAGGCATCAACTTGTATCATACTTTACATCTAAGTTTTTTTTGTAAATTATGAGCAACAAAACCTCCTAGGTTAAGGTTAGGAGCTCTGCTGATTCCTATGGATTAATAATACTACTTTTTCTATTTTAATATATGGTTGATTCCATTTTATGATATATTGTCGTTCTTCATCCAAATGGGACTGGGTATGTCCCTTTTTCTACATGAGTTCTTTACGAGTCCTGACCCGGATAGTATTGAGCTAAGGCTTGAGAATACATCACCTGAAGCAAATAATTCATCTCAGCTAATCGAGAATATGTGATATATAATCCAGTTAGTTATGGGTGATGAGGTTCTTGTGGCGCTAAGGCTAGAATCATTGAGCTTCATTCTCAGATCCGGAAGATCTGACCTTGTTTGTGGCATTTTGAGTAGGATCAACAAAGGAGAGTGAGTTGTGCGGGCTTCATCTTCGTTCATATTGAATGACTATTGACAACGGCATTTGATATGAATTAGAGGAGATTAACTTGATGAGAGGACATGAGTTAATCACTTACAACTTTGCCATAGAATGAATCATTCATTGTTGAAGTAGTCTGTAAGAAGTATTGATCCAAAAAGATAAAGCATCTCCAAAGCCTTAACTGTTTTCTTATTATTGTTTTTACGTAATTCTTTATTGCTTTCCTTATTATTTTGTTCTATGCACCTACAACAAACACTACTATCTTTCTATTCACATGACTAAAATCTGTAGGATAACCATTACTTGCTCAATCCAACAATCCTCGTGAGATTGACCCTCACTCACCTAAGGTATTACTTGGATGACCCGGTGCACTGGCTGGTAAAGTTGTGCGAGTTCAATTTCGCGCACCATATGTGTACGCAGACGTATTGTATACGTATTGTAAGAACCAGAATAACCGTTTTAATAAAATAATAATTTAGTTGCTCAAAATAGGTTTGAAAATATAAAAATGTTCTTTTTAAAATATAAAGGTGAAATTCAAATCCGATAGTTAAAAAATGTATCTTTTACGAAAGATTTTTGTAAAAACGCTAATGGATTAGACCGGACCCAAGTTGGACCCAAGCCCAACACATATACACCCTTTAATGAACCTTATTCAACTATTTTTTACCCGAAACTAAAGAAGGGGGTGCAACTTTGAAAGAAGAGAGCAGAAGGGTTTGGCCACTATTCACAATCAACTTCCGGTGACCATAACTTGAGCTACGAAGCTCCGATTGACAAGCTGTTTGTGGCCACGTGAAGCTCTTGTGAAGCCCGTTATTTCTAGGTAAGGTTTTTAGGTAGGAATTCAAAACTCATGCTCTAGTTTTCTGCCCTAACATTTGCATGTTTTTACGTTTGGTTTTGAGTAGATTTTGTGATTTTGTTTATTTAGGAGTGACCTAGCATTGAAATATTATTGAGTTTTGCCCATCTTCAAACTCTTATGGTGGTTTGATGTTTTGGTTAGCCATAGTGTTGATTCTTGGTATGTTATATTCGTATAGCTTGATAGTTGGTGAGCTTTGGAAGTGGTGTTGGTGCTTGAGGCTTGTTGATCTTGTTGGAATCAAGCTTTGGGTGTTTGTGTATATTGAAAATTGGTCAAGGTATGGTTTCGGTTTCCTTCATGTAATATGTAATGTTTCTAGATACTTAGACTAGTGGACCCTAGGATAGGATTGAATGGTGTTGGTGTATGATTAATTATATGTGAATTTATATTTGATGATGAAGAGTATGTTGTACACTATTGGAATGTGTGATATATGAGTTATGATGATAATATGATGAGTGTTGGTGTTGTATATGCTTATGATGATTGATGAAGGATATATATGATTATGATGAGTGATGATATTGATTAATGATGTTATTGAGAATTGTTTGATGATTATTGAGTTCGATGAGTATTGAGGAGGAAATATATGTGTGTTGGTAAATTATGCTTATGAGGGATTGAAATTATGGAAATTGTTGGAGTTGTATGTTTGGATTGAGATCTATTGAATGTATAGATTTATTGAGGGAGAAGATGAAATATTAAGAGAAATAGGTGTGGGAATGATTGAAGTGTAATGAAAGAGCAATTTGTAGGGTGTGGTAGTATTTTTGATGAATATGAGTAGGTTTTGATTGGTTTGCTTTTGAAGTTTTGGGAAAAACTAGAGAATTGTCACTTTGGTAAAAACCTATTTTTGGTGAATTTTGGCGGATCATAACATGAGCCTAAGGTGTTGAAATTGAATGATTTTTTTGTCTTAAATTAAAGATGATTTCAAGAGCTTTAAAACGATATAAAGTTTGAGGAAAATAGATTTTTGTAGAGGAAGTTTTGATCGTTTAAAGTTTGGGGTCTAAAACTGAAATTTTTGCAATTTAACTTTTCTGCATTCTGATATACCTACGTACGCGGACCCATGCCTCATACGCGGATGGTGGCCTCTGTCCAGCACTCCAGCGTACGCAGCCCAGGTATGCGTATTCGAAATGGCTCAATTTTCGTGTATGCGTGGGCGGACGTATTGTATGCGTACGTGGTCGTACTTTTTTCAACGTGTGTACGCACAATAGGGGTGTGCGTACGCACAGTCCTTATTTTACGGAAAAATGATTTTTCTATATTTTTAAGGGGTTCTCTAACTTTTCAAACTTCTTTATCTACTATTTAAGATTGCTAAC
Source organism: Arachis duranensis (assembly GCF_000817695.3). Taxonomy (NCBI): domain Eukaryota; kingdom Viridiplantae; phylum Streptophyta; class Magnoliopsida; order Fabales; family Fabaceae; genus Arachis; species Arachis duranensis. The sequence continues at coordinate 61,067,130 of NC_029777.3, forward strand.
TAGTAATTAGACCCTAAGACTAATAGCGATGGGTTAGTCAGCTAAATTGATAATTTTATGTATGAGTTTAGAAGACGAAAACTTAGGTTTCTAAAGTTGTGGATGAACTAGCAAAGGTTTTATTGGCAATGGCTTGAGAACTTGTGAGTGGATGATAACTTGTGGAGTTAAGAACTGATGATGGTTATGATGAGCTTGATGGATATTGAAGGAGAGTGTTCCAGGCACTATATCCTTGGAATGTTGAGACTTGAGAACTGAAAGTGGATTGAGATGAGAAAATGGTGATGACTGATGATGATTTGGGGTTGATGGACTTGTTAGTGGTGGACAGTGTGTCAGACACTATATCCTTGGAATGATAGTGTGCCGAGCACCATATCTGTGGAATGATTACGATGAAAGATATGTTGTTATTGTTTTCCTTCACTGCCGCAAGAGTGTGCTAGGCACTATATCCTCGGAACGATACAGAAGCATGCCAGGCGCTATATCCACGGACGTGGCAAAAAGGTGACATCCAAAAGGATGTGACGGGTTGGCATTCATGGACGGACAAGTGATATCACGAGCCAATAGGACATGCATTCATCATATGCATCTCTTATGTGCTTGTTTGCTTTGATTACTTGCAGTTTGCCTAAATGTATAATATGCCTACTTGCTTCTTGAATTACTTGCTATACATGAATATTACCTGTGTATTACTTGTTTGTATATACTTGTGTTTGTCTGGTGTTGAGGAGGATCAGAAGGCGGTGGTGATGGGATCGCACGGAGGTTAGGTTGGCGAAGGCTGTGGGATACAGTAGTGTGGTTTGGTATTAGCTAGAAATCCCCTATGTTTAGATAACCATGTTTCGTTGTTAATGGTTTAAGTTATTTATCTCGTTAAGCTTGAATATCTGTTTGGTGTGAAGTTCTAGGATTGCCATCAGCATCCCGAAACCTTACATCTTATATATTAGGCACCGTTACCGTAATGAGAACTTTCGGTTTTCATTCCATAAATTTTTGTTGTTTTTCAGATGCAGGTCGTAACTGATAAGCGGATATTTTATACGCTTTTTGGGGGTAATTTCATGTAGATTTTAGCATGTTTTAATTATTTTAATTATAGAATTTTATTAGTTTTCAAGCAAAAATCATATTTCTGGACTTTACTATGAGTTTGTGTGTTTTTCTGTGATTTCAGGTATTTTCTGTCTGAAATTGAGGGAGCTGAGCAAAAATCTGATTTAGGCTGAAAAAGGACTGCTGATGCTGTTGGATTCTGACCTCTCTGCTCTCGGAATGGATTTTTTGGAGCTACAGAAGTCCCATTGGTGCGCTCTCAATTGGGTTGGAAAGTAGACATCCAGGTCTTTCGAGCAATATATAATAGTCCATACTTTGTGCGAAGATAGATGACGTAAACTGGCGTTCAACGCCAGTTCCATGTTGCAATCTGGCGTTCAGCGCCAGAAACATGTGACGAACCAGAGTTGAACGCCAAAAACACGTTACAACTTGGCGTTCAACTCCAGAAACAGCCCAAGCACGTGAGAAGCTTAAGTCTCTGCCCCAGCACACACCAAGTGGGCCCCAGAAGTACATTTCTGCACTATCCATCTTAGTTTACTCATTTTCTGTAAACCTAGGTTACTAGTTTAGTATTTAAACAACTTTTAGAGACTTATTTTGTATCTCATGACATTTTTATATCTGAAATTTGTACCTTTTGGCAGCATGAGTCTCTAAACCCCATTGTTGGGGGTGAGGAGCTCTGCAACGTCTCGATGAATTAATGCAATTGTTTCTGTTTTCCAATCAAATACGCTTGTTCCTATCTAAGATGTTCATTCGTGCTTCACTACGAAGGAGGTGATGATCCGTGACACTCATCACCTTCCTCAATCTATGAACGTGTGCCTGACAACCACTTCTGTTCTACATCATATTGAATGAGTATCTCTTAGATTTCTTAATCAGAATCTTTGTGGTATAAGCTAGAATTGATGGCGGCATTCATGAGAATCCGGAAAGTCTAAACCTTATCTGTGGTATTCCAAGTAGGATTCAAGGATTGAATGACTGTGACGAGCTTCAAACTCGCGATTGATGGGCGTGATGACAAACACAAAAGAATCAATAGACTCTATTTCGACATGATCGAGAACCAACAGATGATTAGCCGTGCTGTGACAAAGCATTTGGACCATTTTCACTGAGAGGATGGGAAGTAACCATTGACAACAGTGACACCCTACATACAGCTTGCCATGGAAGGAACTTTGCACTTTTTCATGTAAGAAAGTATTATGTTGCAGGAATTCAAAGGACACAACATCTCCAAAACTCCAACATATTCTCCATAATCGCGTACAATTATTTATTTTGTGCCCTTTTATTTTTTGTAATTCAAACTGATAGTTATAATTGATATCCTGACTAAGAATTACAAGATAACCATAGCCTGCTTCAAGCCAACAATCTCCGTGGGATTCGACCCTTACTCACGTAAGGTATTACTTGGATGACCAAGTGCACTTGCTGGTCAGTTGTGTAGATTTCAAAAGTGTGATTGCAATTTCCTGCACCAAGTTTTTAGTGCCGTTGCCGGGGATTGTTTGAGTTTGAACAACTAAAGGTTTATTTTGTTGCTTAGATTAGGAATAGAGTATTGTTTCTATAGAGTCATTAAATCTGAGTCCTTTATTTTCTTTTCAAAAATTTTCAAAATTATTATTTTTCTTTATCAATTTTCAATTTTTTTCGTGAGTTTAGTGTTTTGTTCTAAGTTTGGTGTCAATTGCATATTATATATTTTCCTTTTAATTTTTTGAATTTGTGTTCTTCATTCTTCCTTGATCTTCCAGTTGTTCTTGTTTATTTTTCTTGTTTGATCCTTAGTTTTTCTTGTTCTGTGTCTTTTCTTGTTTTTCTTGTGCTTTTCCAAAGCATTAGTCTTCCAAAAAAAAATATACCTCTTCAAAACAAGTGTTACATTTACAGCTCAATTGGCTAGAGCATTGGTTTATGTTCTTGGTAATTGGGTATCTTCTTTTTAAAATCTTTTTCAAAAATAATTTTTCTTTGATTGAATCTTGTGCCAAACTTTAAGTTTGGTGTGTTTATTGTTAATCTTTTTATAATTTTCGAAAATTTTATTGAAGTTTTCTAAAAATTTTATGTTTGGTGTTCTTTCTTTTGTTCTTGTCGTTCTTGTGAATCTTCAAAGTGTTCTTGAGTCTTCTTTGTGTTTTGATCTTAAAATTTTAAGTTTGGTGTTCCTTGGTGTTTTTCCTCCAAAATTTTCGAAAACAAGGAGCATTAGATCTAAAAATTTTAAGTCTTGTGACCTTCTCTCTCACTCACTTTTTCGAAAATCTTCAGAAAGTATTTTCAAATTTTTATCATTTTTTATTTTTATTTTGTTATTTTATTTTTATTTCGGTTTTTATTTTATTTTATTTTATTCTTTCGAAAATCAATTTTTTTATATAATAAATTAAATAAAATAAATCCAAGTCATCTTCCTTTCTCCATCATGGACCTAAGTGGAAATGAACAGTCCAAAAGGACTCTGGGGTCATATGCTAACCCCACTACTGCTTCATATGGGAGTAGTATATGTATACCCTCCGTTGGAGTTAGTAATTTTGAGTTGAATCCTCAACTCATTATCATGGTGCAGCAAAGTTGTCAGTATTCCGGTCTTCCACAAGAAGAACCTACAGAGTTTCTGGCACAGTTTTTACAAATCGCTGATATAGTACATGATAAGGAAGTAGATCAGGATGTCTACAGATTGTTACTGTTTCCATTTGCTGTAAAAGACCAAGCTAAGAGGTGGTTAAATAACCAACCTAAGGACAGCATAAAGACATGGAAACAGCTATCAGAAAAATTCCTGAATCACTACTTTCCTCCAAAACGGATGACACAGCTAAGGCTGAGCATCCAAGGCTTCAAACAGAGAGATAATGAATCTCTTTATGATACTTGGGAGAGATACAGAGAGATGCTAAGAAAATGCCCCTCTGAAATGTTTTCAGAGTGGGTGCAGTTAGGCATTCTATGGGCTTACAGAAAGAGCACTGATTTCTCTAGACCACTCAGCTGGTGGATCTATACACATGACAAAGACAATAGAAGAAGCTCAAGAGCTCTTTGATACAGTTGCCAGAAATTAGCATCTGTACCTAAGCAGTGAATCTTCCATAAAAGAAGAGGCTAAAACAGTAACTGCTGAACTCAGTCCTGCAGATCAAGCTACTGAATTCAATCATCAATTAGACTTTATAACAAAACAGTTAGCCAAATTCAAGGAGATATTACAAGAAACAAGAATGGCTAATATGAATATGGAAGTACAGTTGAAGCAAACAGAACATCAACTATCAAAATAAATAACAGAAGAGTGCCAAGCAGTTCAATTAAGAAGTGGGAGAACATTAAATACCTCACTTCAAGATAGCAGGAAGCCAAGAAATGAGCAAACCACCCAAAATCCATCTGAGGACAGTAAGAGCCCAGAAAGGAATAATTCTGGCGCTTAAACACCAGAAAATGGGTGGGAAGCTGGCGTTGAACGCCCAACCCATGCTCAGTCCTGGCGTTCAATGCCAGAAACAAGCAAGGAGTTGGTGTTGAACGCCCAAAGGAAGCACAGTTCTGGCGTTCAAACGCCAGAAACAGGTAAGGAGTTGGCGTCTAACGCCACTCTAGCTTCCACCCCTGGCATTCAAATGCCAGTGGGGGAATCAGACACATACAAGTGCTGATAATAACCCTTCTAAAAAGGCGTCCCAACCCACATCTGTAGGCAATAAACCTGCAGCAGCTAAGGTTGAGGAATACAAAGCCAAAATGCCTTATCCTCAGAAACTCTGCCAAGCGAAACAGGATAAGCAATTTGCCCGCTTTGCAAACTATCTCAGGACTCTTGAAATAAAGATTCCGTTTGCAGAGGCACTTGAGAAAATACCCTCTTATGTTAAGGTCATGAAAGAGATCTTAAGTCATAAGAAGGATTGGAGGGAAACTAAAAAAGTTTACCTCACTGAAGAATGCAGTGCAGTCATTCTGAAAAGCTTACCTGAGAAGCTTAAAGATCCCGGAAGCTTTATGATACCATGCATATTAGAGGGTACTTGTACCAAGCAAGCTCTATGTGATCTTGGGGCAAGTATCAACCTAATACCTGCATATACTTTCCAAAGCCGTTGAGAGTGCGCCAATTTGGCTTCTGTAGCTCCAGAAAATCCACTTCGAGTGCAGGGAGGTCAGAATCCAACAGCATCTGCAGTCCTTTTCAGCCTCTGAATCAGATTTTTGCTCAGGTCCCTCAATTTCAGCCAGAAAATACCTGAAATCATAGAAAAACACACAAACTCATAGTAAAGTTCAGAAAAGTGAATTTTAACTAAAAACTAATAAAAATATACTAAAAACTAACTAAAACATACTAAAAACATACTAAAAACAATGCCAAAAAGTGTATAAATTATCGGCTCATCACTTATCTTTTTAAAATTTTGTTTTTCAAAACCCACCCCCTCCCTTTTAAATCCACATTCGGCCTCCCTCCTCTCATCCACCATTCGACATTAGCTCTCCTTCTATCCCTCTCCTTTCTTTTCTTTTGCTTGAGGACAAGCAAACCTCTAAGTTTGGTGTGTTTATCCGTGATCACAAAAACATACTCACTAAGATCATGGCTCCTAAAAGAAAACAATCCACTCTAAGAGGCAAGAAAGAGAATATTCCAAAACCACTTTGGAATCAAGGGAAGTTCTTAACCAAAGAACATTCAGACCACTACCACAAAATAATGGGTCTAAGGTCAGTGATCCCGGAAGTCAAGTTCGATCTGAAAGAAGATGAATATCCGGATATCCAAGAGCAAATTCGAAACAGGAACTGGGAAATCCTAGCTAATCCTAAAACAAAAGTGAGAAGGAATATGGTTCAGGAGTTCTATGCTAATCTGTGGCAAACAGATAGGCAGAGAATATCTGGAACTACCCTCTATGACTATCGGACCTTGGTCAGAGGAAAGATTGTTCACATCCACCCTGTAAAATCAGGGAGATCTTTAAGCTGCCTCAGCTGAAAGATGACCCAGACTCCTTTAATAGGAGAATGATGAGAACAAACAAGGGCATGGACAAGATTCTAGAGGATATATGCATCCCTGGAGCCAGGTGGACCACAAACACCACTGGCATCCCAATCAACTCAAGAGAGATCTCAAACTAGTTGCCAGAAGCTGGCTGGACTTCATTGGGCATTCTATATTGCCTACTAGCAACCGTTCTAAAGTCACTGTTAAAAGAGCAGTGATGATTCACTGCATCATGTTGGGAAGAGAAGTAGAAGTTCATCAACTAATCTCGTGTGAACTTTACAAAACAGCAAACAAGAACTCCAAAGATGCCAAATTGGCTTATCCAAGCTTAATTTTTATGCTCTGCAAAGATGCTGGAGTGAGGATGGGAATAACTGAGTATATCTCAGTTGAGCGGCCAATCACTACAATATCAATGGAAAAACAACAGTTGCAGGATGACCCCATCAAGAGGAGAGCACAGGAATTCCTCCCAGAAATCCCTCAATTTGAATACTGGGAGCATCTTGAGGCATCTGTTTCCATGTTGCAAGAAGCTTTGGACCAAATAAAGGAAGAACAGAATAATCAGAATAGCATGCTTTGCAAATTGCTTAGGGAACAAGAGGAGCAAGGGAGTGACTTGAGGGAACTGAAGCATCAGAAATTAATTCTTGAAGGACCAAGCACCCCACAGACTAAAGGAACACCTACTTCCCAAAATACAGGTTGTTGAGTTCTAATTTTAGCTTTAACTCTGTGAAAGTTGTTATTATAGGAATTTACCTTAGAAGTTATATAGGAGTAGTGGTAATTAGTATATCTATTTTGATTTTATTTTCAATTAAGCTATAATTTATTTTTCTCATCATCATCAAACATGAATAAAATAGTAGATTTTTAGAATAAAGAGGTAATTTATATTTTTTGAGTTCTTAATAAGAAAAATTATAATTAATTATATGTGGTGGCAATACTTTTTGTCTTCTGAATGAATGCTTGAACAGTGCATATTTTTTATCTTAAATTTTATGAATGTTAAATTTCTTGTCTCTTGAAAGAATGAGGAACACGAAAAATATTATTGCTAATCTGAAAAATCATGAATTTGATTCTTGAAGCAAGAAAAAGCAGTGAAAAAAAAATTTTTTTTACAAGGAATCATTGGATCAAGAAAAAGAAAAAAATAGCCAATAGCCCTTAAAACCAAAAGGCAAGGGTGAAAAGGATCCAAGGCTTTGAGCATCAGTGGATAGGAGGGCCCAAGGAAGTAAATCCTAGCCTAAGAGGCTAAATCAAGCTGTCCCTAACCATGTGCTTGTGGCATGCAGGTCCAAGTGAAAAGCTTGAGACTGAGTGGTTAATGTCGGGATCCAAGGCAAAAGAGTGTGCTTAAGAACTCTGGACACCTTTAATTGGGGACTTTAGCAAAGCTAAGTCACAATCTGAAAAGGTTCACCCAATTATGTGTCTGTGGCATTTATGTATCCAGTGGTAATACTGGAAAACAAAGTGCTTAGGGCCACGGCCAAGACTCATAAACTAAATGTGTTCAAGAATCAACATACTACACTAGGAGAATCAATAATACGATCTAAATTCTGAGTTCCTATGGATGCCAATCATTCTAAATTTCAAAGGATAAAGTGAGATGCCAAAACTGTTCGGAAGCCAAAAAGCTACCAGCCCCGCTCATCTAATAAGAATTTGAGCTTCACTTAAAACTCTGAAATATTATTGCTTCTTAATTTCTTTTCATCCTATTTTATTTATCTAGTTGCTTGAGGACAAGCAACAGTTTAAGTTTGGTGTTGTGATGAGCGGATATTTTATACGCTTTTTGGGGGTAATTTCATGTAGATTTTAGCATGTTTTAATTATTTTAATTATAGAATTTTATTAGTTTTCAAGCAAAAATCATATTTTTGGACTTTACTATGAGTTTGTGTGTTTTTCTGTGATTTTAGGTATTTTCTGGCTAAAATTGAGGGAGCTGAGCAAAAATGTGATTTAGGCTGAAAAAGGACTGCTGATGCTGTTGGATTCTGACCTCCCTGCACTCGGAATGGATTTTTTGGAGCTACAGGAGTCGAATTGGCGCTCTCTCAATTGGGTTGGAAAGTAGACATCTAGAGCTTTCCAGCAATATATAATAGTCCATACTTTGTATGAAGATAGACGACGTAAACTGGCGTTCAACGCGAGTTCCATGTTGCAATTTGGCGTTCAGCGCCAGAAACACGTCACGAACCAGAGTTGAACGCCAAAAACACGTTACAACTTGGCGTTCAACTTCAGAAACAGCCCAAGCAGGTGAGAAGCTTAAGTCTCTGCCCCAGCACACACCAAGTGGGCCCCAAAAGTGGATTTCTGCACTATCCATCTTAGTTTACTAATTTTCTGTAAACCTAGGTTACTAGTTTAGTATTTAAACAACTTTTAGAGACTTATTTTGTATCTCATGACATTTTTAGATCTGAAATTTGTACCTTTTGGTAGCATGAGTCTCTAAACCCCATTGTTGGGGGTGAGGAGCTCTGCAGCGTCTCGATGAATTAATGCAATTATTTCTGTTTTCCATTCGAACACGCTTGTTCCTATCTAAGATGTTCATTCATGCTTCACTATGAAGGAGGTGATGATCCATGACACTCATCACCTTCCTCAATCTATGAATGTGTTCCTGACAACCACTTCTGTTCTACATCAGATTGAATGAGTATCTCTTAGATTTCTTAATCAGAATCTTCGTGGTATAAGCTAGAATTGATGGCGACATTCAAGAGAATCCGGAAAGTCTAAACCTTGTCTGTGGTATTCCATGTAGGATTCAAGGATTGAATGACTGTGACGAGCTTCAAACTCGCGATTGTTGGGCGTGATGACAAACGCAAAAGAATCAATGGACTCTATTCCGACATGATCGAGAACCAACAGATGATTAGACGTGCTGTGACAGAGCATTTGGACCATTTTCACTGAGAGGATGGGAAGTAGCCATTGACAATGGTGACACCCTACATACAGCTTGCCATGGAAGGAACTTTGCACTTTTGCATGTAAGAAAGTATTATGTTGCAGGAATTCAGAGGACACAGCATCTCCAAAACTCCAACATATTCTCCATAATCGCATACAATTATTTATTTTGTGCCCTTTTATTTTTTGTAATTCAAACTGATAATTATAATTGATATCCTGACTAAGAATTACAAGATAACCATAGCCTGCTTCAAGCCAACAATCTCCGTGGGATTCGACCCCTACTCACGTAAGGTATTACTTGGACGACCCAGTGCACTTGCTGGTCAGTTGTGCAGATTGCATAAGTGTGATTGCAATTTCGTGCACCAGTAACCCACTTCAGTGAGTTGCGAGATGGTGACGAAGTGGAGGATCTTATGCTCTCTTTTGTATTTTGATTATTTTATTGTAGTACTTTCTCTCACCTTTTTATTTTAGATTTTATAGACTTAGAGGCTTGATTTGAGAGATAAGTTGTATAAGCTGTTTTACACTTATAAAACTCTTTTGTATTTCAGTTTGGCTAGCCGGCCTAAACTCCGCAAGATATGACTAGTCCTCTTTTAGATACATCAACCCACGCATTTAGTTACCATGTGTGAACGCTTCACGTTTCATAATTCTGCATTATGTGACTTTGAGCTTTTATTCCTTTATCGGGCTTTTAGTTAGATAAATTCATGGATATATATTATATATTATAAGCTTTAGAACTATTGTGGAACTTTGTTATCCTTTTCTTTTTGGCTAGAGGTATGGCTTTGGGTAACGGGGTGTTACACGTATGCGGAAGTACCCTTTTCAACGTGTGCATATGCACGATAGGGATGTGCGTACGCACAACACCTATTTTACTGAAAATGTGTTTTTCTTCACTTTTAAGGGTTCTCTAGCTTTTCAAACTTCTATAACTTCTCTTTAAGACTTATGTTAATAAATAAGGCCCTAAGACTCATAGAGATGGGTTGGTGAATTAAATTGTTAATTTATGTGAGGTTAGAAGATGGTGACTTAGGCTAGATATGTCAATTGGGTGGTTTTTGTCTTGTGAACTAATAGGGAGCCAGGTTGATGATGAACTTTATATAATGATGATGAATGATGAGATTGGAACTTGAAAAATGAATGAATATGGTTAATGGGATGAGTATGAACGAAAGTGTGCTGTGAGTAGTGGCCTCTGAGATGATTTATATGATTGTCACATGCATTATTCTCCGTTGTATAGACTGTGGCAGTCTCCCGCCTACATTCGGATGTGAGGGTTGTGGTAGTTTCCCACACACGTGAGATGCATTATTTTGGTAAGACGCTATGCGCCTCGGGCAAGGGTTGTGGCAGTCTCCTGCTTATCGAGGTAGCGGTGCCAGCGTAGGTTCTGTAGTAGTCTTCCGCTTACGTTGAGATGTGAAGATTGAAGTCGGGCTTCCCACTTACATTTCTCTCTGGTTGCAAGGTGGTAAGGCACTAACCCATAGAATCATGTGGCTTCCAGAGGAAGGTAGTAGGGCACTCTCCCTCGGAACATTTCTCTCTGAAAGTAGAAGGTGTTAGGGCACTGATCCCTTGGAATTATTCCTCCTGAGTATGCGCAACAGAGAGACTAATCCGGGAGTTGCCGACTGGATTTTGCGTTTGGCTTGGTACTATAACCGACATGTGATATCACAGCCAATAAGACAGGAATTTATCATATGCATCTCTTATGTGCTTGTTTGCTTTGATTACTTGCAGTTTTCCTAATTGTATAATATGCCTACTTGCTTTTTAAATTACTTGTTATACATGAATATTACCCGTGTATTACTTGTTTGCATATACTTGTGATTGTTTGGTGCTGAGGAGGTTAGGTAGGTAGTGGCGATGGGATTGCGTGGAGGGTAGGTTCGCGAAGGCTGTAGGATACAGCGGTGTGATTGATATTAGTTAGAAATCCCCTAAGTTTAGATAACCCTGTTTATGGTTAAAGTTATTTATTTTTGTTAAGCTTGAATATCTATTTGGTGTGAAGTTCTAGGATTGCCTTCGGCGTCCTGGAATCTTACATCTTATATATTGGGCACTTACAAAACTGAGAACCTCCGGTTCTCATACCATATGTTGTTGTTTTTCATATGCAGATCGTAACCCACCTCGGTGAGTTGCGAGAAGGTGACGGAGTGGAGGATCTTATGCATTATTTTGTATTTTGATTACTTGTTGTAGTACTTTCTCTCACATTTTTATTTTAGACTTTACGACCTTAGAAGCTTGATTTGAGAGACAAGTTGTATAAGCTGTTTTAAACTTTCAAAACTCTTTTGTATTTCAGTTTGACTAGCTGGCTTAAACTCCGCAGGCTGTGACTAGTCCTATTTTCGGTACATCATACTTATATATATACATCTTGTTAATTTAATTATTACCTTGTGTATCCTGAAGCTATCTACTATGTTTTATATGTATTATGTCTTGTTCTATTCGTACCTACGCATCTAGTTACTGTGTGTGAACACTTCGCATTTCATAATTCCAATTTATGCGACTTTGAGGTTTTATTCCTTCATCGGGCTTCTAGTTATATAAATTCTTGGATATATATATTATATATTATAAGCTTTAGAACTCTTGGTTTAAATGATATGGTTTAAAAGAACAATGAGTTCTATGATTTTGTTAATTTGTGCATTTGGTTTGTAATTTAACTCATCAAAAGGGATTCAAATTAAAAAGCTACGATTTAAGAATTTTAATGAATTTAAGAAAAATCATGGTTTAAAGTGAAGGATTTAAGAATAAAAGATTTTTGAGTCTTTTGAAAAAAGTTTTAACATTTAACTTATTTTGAAGGTTTTGGAAAATTTTATAAAAGCGGTATTTGGTTTGAAGGAAAAGTTATGTTCGATGTAGTGGAGTAATTTGAGTTATTAGTGATGAATAATCAGAGTGACACAGCGGAAGGTGAAAGAGAAACATCGACATGGTAGAGGCTTTGATGACTTGTTTGGGTTGACAATGTTGGTTCAGAATGCTTCGTGGAGGATACATCACGCTATTCGAATTTTGGGGACAAAATTCTAATTAGGAGAGGAAAATGTAAGAACCGGAATAACTGTTTTAATAAAATAATAATTTAATTGTCCAAAATAGGTTCAAAAATATAGAAATGATATTTTGAAAACAAAAAGGTCAAATTTTAATTGAATGAATTTTTCTGAGAGTGAAAATGTATCTTTTACAGAAATTTTTTGTAAAAATGCGTACTGGCACTTAAGTCGGTAGTACCGGCTCTAGTCTGGTACCACGTAGAAAAATAGGATTTTAAAAATTGAATTCATTATTTTGAAAGGACAAAAATAATTTAGAATTGAAAATTGGGCGCTAATATTAATGGTTTCGGCCCAAAGTGGGCCAAACGGGCTAAAAATACTAATGGGTTGGACCAGGCCCAAGGCCCAACATATATATTCTCTATTAATGTGCTTTCAGTTCATTTTAATGGATAGAGAGAGAGAACTCGGGTAGATGAGAAGAGAGGAGAAGAAGACATTGTTACTATTCATCTCCTCCTTCTTTTGGCCATATCTTGAGCTTTGAAGCTCCGATTGACGAGCTGTTTGCGGCCACAAAAATCTCTTACTGAGCTTGTCACTTATAACTAAGTTTTGCTGGTAAGATTTCAAAACCCAAGCTCCAGTTTTCAACCCTAACAATTTTTCATTTTTACGTTTGTTTGTTTAGGGGTAATCAAGCTTTGGAATATTGTTGGGTTTTGCCCCTAATCTCGTTGGATAAGGTAAGGGCTCACTAAACCCTTGTGTTTAGTTATTTTTGTGAATCCTAGATTTGATGTTGGTATATTATATGATGTTAGATTGAGTTTTGGTGTTCTTAGAGTTGGTTTGAGGCTTTAGATCGAGCTTGGTGGCTTCGTTTTGGTGTTTAGTGCATTTTAGGAATTGGCCAAGGTATGGTTTCGGTTTCTTTTATGTAATATCACTACAAGAAAATGGAACATCTGTAACAAAAATTTTGTAACAAATTTAAAATTGTTACAAAAAATTATTTTTTTTCTAACAAAAATTAGTGATTGTTACATAATAATAACGTTTTGTAACAACAATATAAATTATTACAAAATATTTTGTTATTTTGTAACGATTTGATTTTTTTTGTTACAAATTGTATTGACTTTTGTAACGAACTGATGTTTTGTTGCAAAATTTTATAATATTTTACAACAAAAGATGAAGTTGTTCCAAAAGTTCAAAATATTTTGTAACAAAAAATTAATTTGTCACAAAATTCAATATTGTTTGTAACAAGTTATTTCCTTGTCACAAAATGCAAGAATTTTTGTAACAAAAAAATATTTTAAAATACTAACATCTTTAAGATCATTTTATTTTGTTTTAAAAATTTAATTTATTAAAATATTATTTACTAAAATTTAATTTTTTAAATTAAAAAAATTAATTGTTAAACATAAATAAAAATTGTTAAAATTGAAAAATAAAAACAAATGTAAAAAGCAAAAGCCTTCATTCTAATCCTCACTTTCACTCTTCATTCTACTATTCGCTATCCTCGTCCACTTTCACTGTCTCTATGGTTCCACTTCTCACACTCAAGGTAAGGCAAAACCGCTCGCTGGGTCTCCCTCCTTCTCTTATTTAAAATAAATTTATAACAAATATTATTTTTTGTTTCATTACCACTCTAAAATTTAATGTACTTTTATATTTAAATAAATTTTTGAAAAACTTCTTTAAAAACAAAATATAGAATTCTAGTTTTTTCCTTCTTTTTACTAAAATCTTAAATCCACTATAACCCAACACTAATTATTAAGCCTTTAAAATTCTTGGTTGTTAAAAAATAAATAATAAATTATTTATGATTTATTATAGTTATTCATGATTTTATTTTCAACAAATTATTTATCAAAAAGTAATTAAATCACAGTGATGAGATTTTGAGTTTAACATTACTTAAAACTTATATAATTTTCATAAATACTTATCCTAAATCTCAAACTCTAATCCTAATTTTACCCCAACTCTACCCACACTCACTTACTCACCTTCACTCACCCTAACCCTAATAAAAACACACACACAACAAGAGAAAGGGAAGAATAGAGAGGGAAATAAAGGAAAAGAAAGGGGGAAGCAAGAATGAGAGAGTAAGAGAAGGAGATGGGGAAGAGTGAGAACGGCGCCGGTGGGCATCACTGTTGCCGCGCCGTCATGTCACCATCAGGAAGAGGGAGACGTTGAGTGAGAGGAAGAGCTGCTCGAGGAAGGAGCGCCGTTGTGTCTCCATCGCCGCCGTCAATTCGCATTTTGCTGTCGTCGAAGGAAGCCACCACCATAGTCGTCTTCATCGCGAGCAGGTCATTGCCAACTTCATGGCCATCGCATCTCCCATCACAGACGACACTGAGGATGCGCAGGAGAGACAGACGCGTGGAGGAAGGAAGACCGAGGAAGAAGGAGGAGGCACTGTTCGCGCTGCTGCGCCTAGTTGTCGTTCGTGGAGTCACCATCGTCGTTGCTGTTAACATATATGTAATGTTTCTGGACGCTTAGGCTAGTTGACCTTTGATGACATAGAATTTACTCAACAAAAATTCCACCTCCAAGTATACTGTATCCTCAAGTAATAACCTACTGTTGAGTGAGGTCGATCCCACAGGGATTGATGGATTAAGCAACTTTGGTTAAATGGTTCCTCTGGTCAAACAAATATTTGATGATTTTGTGTAATTGAATTAAAAAAGAAGTAAATGACATAGAATGTAAAGTGCTGAATCGAAATAACTGAATGATAAAAAGACTGAAAGTAAATGGCAAAGTGGTAAAGAGCAGAAACTTAAATGACAAGAAAGTAAAGGCAAAATTGTAAATGACAAGGAAATATAAGTTGCATAAATATAAAGGGGCTCTGGGTACTGCGAATCAAAGGAAATAAGAAATTTAAAGTAATTGAAATGTAGAAGAATAATGGGTGAGATTCATTATGGATCAGAGATGTTGTGATCCTTCATGAATCAATGGGTCTCAACTTCCATCTCAATCATGTGAAGTAGATCTATGGCAGATTGTAATTAATTGAATTCTAATCTCTTGGCAACTCAATTTCTCTTAACACAATGAATTGCTAATATCTTGATGTAATTGTTCATGAGAGGAGGTTAAGCATAATTTCTGATCCACAAGACACACAACCCTTAGGATCTCAATTTAAAGAGGTTATATGTCACGTACCAACTAAGAAAGTGATGATTAAAAGAGTCATGAGGGAAAAGCTTCAAACTGAATCCTAGGATCCCTTTTTCAAGGCTCACATAGAGATTTAAGTAGATCCAAACCCCCTCTCGGTGGTGAATGGATCTATGAAGCACAAAAGCTTTCCCTTAGCCACAACAAGCGGATTGAGAAGAAGAAGAATTTCATTAACTTATTTGAATTACAACAGAGCTCCTCCCCCTAATGAGTTGGGGTTTAGTTGATCATAGCTCTAAGAACAATTGAAAGAAATTCAAATTCCATGAAAGTGAAGTAAAACTAAATACAAGCAAGAACAAAAATGTAGAGTGTAGTGATCTAATTCTACTCCATAGAATGTAGAAGTGTGTAAGCCCCTAATGAGTTCAAAACTCCTTCTATTTATAGTGCTTCCCCCAAAGTCTTCACTTCCTGTACTTGGTCCTTTGGACTTTCCATTTTGGTTTATGGATCTGACGCTTGGTGATGGGCATGAAAAGTGAGCGTCACTTATTGTGCGTACGCACTAGGGGCTGTGCGTACGCACAAGTCCAAATTTCTTCTTGGATAACTCATCGAAGATACTCGCCTATGAGTGTGGGGAGAGCATTGAGTGCGAGCATTGCACCTCCCAGGAGAGCGCTACGCTCCTTTAAGAGCGTCACCAAAGAGCATTGTGCATGAGGATTGGCGCTCTCCAGTAAGCTTGCTAGACAGCACTGCTTGAGAGCGTGGCTTTAGACATGGTGTGCTTGTCTTGGCGCTCTTGAGGGAGCTTGGGATGGAGAGCGTGGCCTTTGGTGTTGCTTGTGACAAGGGGTGTCAAGTCATGTCAAGTATGGTGAAAGTGTAGGCAAGTGGCACTCTCCAGCAAGTTTACTGGAGAGAGCTGGTGGGAATCAAAGATAACAATAAATTTAAAGTAATTGAAAGGAAGAGCAACAATGGGTTAGATTCATTAGGGATTGGAGATATTATAATCCTTCATGAATCAATGGGTTTCAACTTCATTATCAATCATATGAAGTAGATTTATGGCGGATTGTAAATAATTGAGTTCCAATTCCTTGGCAACCTAATTTCTTTTAACATAATCAATTGTCAATTCCTTAATCTAATTGTTCATGATAAGAGATTAAGCTCAAATTTCTAATCCATAAGCTACACAATACTTAGGATCTCAATTCAAAGAGGTTATATGTCACGTACCAACTAAGAATGTGTTGATCAAAAGAGTTATGAGGGAGAAGCCTCAAACTGAATCCTATGATCCCTTTTTCAAGGATCACATTAAGATTCAAGTAGATCCAATCCCCCTTCCGGTAGTGAATGGATCTATGAAGCACAAAAGCTTTCCCTTAGCTACAACTAGCGGATTGAGAAAAAGAAGAAGAATTACATTAATTCATTTGAATTATAACTGAGTTCCTCCCCCTAATGATGTGGGGTTTAGTTCATCATTTCTCTGGAAAACTCCGAAAGCAAAATAAAGTACATCAAAAGTAAAACTAATTACAAAGAAGAAAGAAAATTCTTCAAAGATTCTCAATTCGGATCCTCTTCTCTAGGAGTCCGTAATCCCTTCTAAGTTCAAAACTCTTCCTATATATACTACTCTACTGATCTTCAAATGTGTCTTCAAATATTGGATGGGGGTCCCTGGCCTTAACTGAAGCAGTGAGGGAAATTTGAGGTTAATGGGCTAACTTGGCCACTAACGCCAGCTTCTTTTCCTTCCTTGGCATTGTTAGCACTGGCGTTAGTGGGCTAACTTGGCCACTAACGCCAGCACCTTCTTCATTGAGCCAGCGTTATTACTGGCATTAGTGGGCTAACTTTGGCACTAACGCTAGCACCCTCCTTGGTGTAGCGTTAACCATGGCGTTAGTGTGCTAACTTGGCCACTAACGCCACAACCTCCTTGCTTTCCTCTGCTTCTTCTCTGCTTCTCCTTGCCTATCATAAATCAAACAAGTACATCAGAGCTTTGCTATAATCACAAGATAATACACCATTCATTGCATCAAGTAGTTTTTACATAAATCTCATGAAAATGTTTATAATTCACAATGTTTGATTGAATCAAGACATGCATACATTACTCATCCAAATGCTTGCTTATTGATGAAGATAATGCATGAAACTAAGTAAAAACTATAGAAAATGGCTTGTGACACTAGACAAAGATGCCTAAGAATTACAACACGAATCTTAAATCTTGCTTGTCCCTAAGCAAGTGATAAAGCATAAGAAGAATGAATAAGAACACAAAGAGATTTAAGCCCTAATTGAAAGATATTCAATCCTAGTTCATGGGGTTTTATGCATGACATCTTTGAGGTTCATAATCTTATTGGTTTGTAGGTTATAGCATCCTCTTAAGTACTAACTCTGCTACTTCTATGAGACATTTGTATTCTTTGATCCTTGGTTTGAACTTTTTGCTTTTCTTTTTCTCCTTGCTAAAGGCTTATTCTTTTTATTGAAGTTTAGTGCTCTGTGTTAAGACAATTCTTTATGATAAGGTTTTAGTCAACACTCCCGACCCAGTTGGTTCAAGGTGTTAGGTGTTGAAGCATCCCTTAAGACTTAATGACTCAAGCATCTCCTCAATACATACACACCACAAGCACTTGACTTGCAATTTAACATTAAGACATTGATGCCCAGCACCTCTTTTGGTTGCTAAATGCTTTGTAGTAAGGTTACTCTTGATAATGGACTTTTGGTTGATAATCACGGGTTAGTTAACCCAAGTTATCAAGTGATGAAGAACTCCTTAGAACCTAATCATCCAAGCATATCCTTGTACAAAAGCATCACATGCATATATCCTTAGGGTCAAGCTATTGGTGCCTAGCTTATTCATCGCTCTTTTCTTTCTTCATTCTTTCTTTTTCTTTTTTCTTTCTTTTTACAAGGATCTTTTATTCACAAAGGTTTCATAGTATACACACTGAGCCTATACTTAAGGGAACATTCTACCCTTCCACTTTATTTGTGAACTTACTAAGTACTCAAGCATGTACCACCACATATCCGAAGACTTTATTCATCTTTTGTGGACTTTGCTCTTCGCTGGTTCATAACATTTTCTTTTATTGATATAGGTACTTAAACTAGTAAGCCAAAATAAAAATCAACCTAATGCAAATGAATCATGACTAAAAGGACACTGATCAACAGGGGTACAATTGCACTTTCAATAACACATTTAAGCTAGAGACAGTTAAGTAACGATACAACCTCTCGGTGTCCACTTGTTTCCTTCTTGTCATCACCATCTTTACATTTTGTATCCTTCTTTATCTCTTTAGATGATGGTGCATATTTCCTCCAATGGGAGTGAGGTGGAGGTACAAGAGGTGATTGATGAGCGAATAATTTATACGCTTTTTGGCATTGTTTTTAGGTAGTTTTTAGTAGGTTCTAGCTACTTTCTAGTATGTTTTTATTAGTTTTCATGAAAAATTCATATTTCTAGACTTTACTATGAGTTTTTGTGTTTTTCTATGATTTCAGATATTTTCTGGCTGAAATTGAGGGATCTGAGCAAAAATTTGATTCAGGCTGAAACAGGACTGCTGATGTTGTTGGATTCTGACCTCCATGCACTCAAAATATATTTTTTGGAGTTACAGAAGTCCAATTGGCGCGCTCTCAATTGCATTGAAAAGTAGACATCCAGGGATTTCCAGCAATATATATTAGTTTATATTTTTCTTGAAGATAAACGACGTAAACTGGCATTTAACGCCAGTTCCATGTTCCATTCTGGCGTTAAATGCCAGAAATAGGTTACAAGTTGAAATTAAACGACCAAAACAGGTTACAACCTGGCGTTTAACTCCAGAAACAGCCCAGGCACATGAAAAGCTCAAGTCTCAGCCCCAATACACACCAAGTGGGCCCCAGAAGTGGATTTCTGCACTATCTATCTCAGTTTACTCATTTTCTGTAAACCTAGGTTACTAGTTTAGTATTTAAACAACTTTTAGAGATTTATTGGGTACCTCATGACATTTTAGATCTGAACTTTGTCTCTTTAATGGCATGAGTCTCTAAATTCCATTGTTGGGGGTGAGGAGCTCTGTTGTGTCTCAATGAATTAATGCAATTATTTCTGTTTTCTATTCAAACACGCTTGTTTCTATCTAAGATATTCATTCGCACTTCAATATGAAGAAGGTGATGATCCGTGAGATTCATCACCATTCTCAACCTATGAGAGCGTGCCTGACAACCACCTGGGTTCTACCTTCGATTGAATGAGTATCTCTTGGATTCCTTAATCAGAATCTTCGTGGTATAAGCTAGAATCCATTGGCAGCATTCTTGAGAATCCGGAAAGTCTAAACCTTGTATGTGGTATTCGGAATAGGATTTAGGGATTGAATGACTATGACGAGCTTCAAACTCACAAGGGTTGGGCGTAGTGACAGATGCAAAAGGATCAATGGATCCTATTCCAGCATGAGTGAGAACCGACAGATGATTAGCCGTGCAGTGACAGCGCACCTGGACCATTTTCACTGAGAGGACGGATGGTAGCCATTGACAACGGTGATCCACCAACACACAGCTTGCCATAGAAGGAACCTTGCGTGCGTGAAGAAGATGACAGAAAGAAAGCAGAGATTCAGAAGACAAAGCATCTCCAAAACTCCAATATATTCTCCATTACTGCATAACAAGTATTATTTAATCTATGCTTTTTATTTACTACCAATCAAAACTGAGAATTATTATTTTCCTGACTAAGAGTAACAAGATAACCATAGCTTGCTTCAAGCCAATAATCTCTGTGGGATTTGACCCTTACTCACGTAAGGTATTACTTGGATGACCCAATGCACTTGCTGGTTATTAGTACGAGTTGTGAAAAGTGTGATTTACAATTTCGTGCACCAGTGATACCTCAAGAATTATACAAGATAGCTGAGAAGCCTTCCACCCTAGCAAGCCTAGCTTTTCCCCACCTTAAAAGTCACTTATGCAATTCAAGTGGAATTGTCATAGAAGGAGACATCCCCATTGAGGAGGACAAGCCCGCCACTAAGAAAAGGATGGAGCATGTAAGAGAGCTTGCACAAGAGCATGTGCAGCTGCCTCCAGAAATTCTTAAAATGCCACAAGGGATGTATTTTCCTCCCCAAGGTTATTGGGATCAACTGAATACTTCTCTAGGAGAACTAAGCTACAACATGGATCAGCTGAGGATCGGACATCAAGAGCATTTCACCATCCTCTAGGAAATAAGAGAAGATCAAAGAACTATGAGGGAATAGCCATAGAGACAGGGGCATGAAATAGAAGAAATCAATTTCTCCATTGGATTCTCTAGAAGGAGCAGTAGCCGCCATCACTAAGGTGGTCACGTTCCATTACCCCCTTGCTTATGTTATTTTTATGTTATTTTCTGTTTTCCATTATATTTCATTGTCTGTTTCCTATTTTTGGTGCATGATCATCTTTATCTATATCTTACAGTTATAAAATATTCCATGTATCTCTTACCATACTTAATTTTTTTTCAAAAAAAAAAGAGAAGTAAGATGCGTGAACTTGAGTTATATAATAAGAATGGTCCAATTATTTGATATGGTGGCATTACTTTTACTTTCTGAGTGCATGAATCAACAGTGCATATTTGATGTTGGAGTAAAGTGAGTTGGATCTTGAAAAAAAATATGAAAAAGGAAAAGTATTATTGGTAATCTAAAAAATCCAAAAATTGATTCTTGAAGCAAGAAAAAGCAGCAAAAAAACGAAAGAAAAAGAAAATTATGTGAAAACAAAAAAGAGAGAACAAGAAAGAAAAAGAAAAAGCCAATAGCTCTTTAAACCAAAAGGCAAGAGCAAGGATCCATGGCTTTGAACATCAATGGTTAGGAGGGCGTAAAAGAAACAAAATCTTGGCCTAAAAAGTTCAAATGAGCTCCTCCCCCTAACTAAATGCTTGTGGTGTGAAGGTGTCTGATGAATTGAAAATTGATGGTATAGAATTTCACTAATGAAATTTCGTTGCAAGTATAGTTTCTAAACCAACAATAATCCTTTCATACAAAAATTTGTTTGTCACAAGTACAAACCCCTAATAAATCTAATATCCGAAGTATTTAAACCTCGAGTCCTGGTGGATGAAATTGTAATTCATACTTAAATTGTTGTTCGAAATTGATTGTCCCAGGTAATGGCCCCAAAGACTTGGTGCTCAATACCATGGTCTAAACATAATTTCACAACTTCGCTCAACTAACCAGCAAGTGTACTGGGTCGTCCAGGTAATAAACCTTACGTGAGTAAGGGTCGATCCCACAGAGATTGTTGGTATGAAGCAAGCTATGGTCATCTTGTAAATCTCAGTCAGGCGGATAATAAATGGTGAGAGAGTTTTCGAATATTAATAATAAATAAACTGAAAATAAAGATAGAAATACTTATGTAAATCATTGATGGAAATTTCAGATAGGCGTATGAAGATGCTGTGCTCCTTCTGAATCTCTGCTTTCCTACTGGCTTCATCCAATCCTTCTTACTCCTTTCCATGGCAAGCTGTATGTAGAGCATCACCATTGTCAATGGCTACATCGCATCCTCTCAGTGAAAAAGGTCCAAATGCTTTGTCATGGCATGGCTAATCATTTGTCGGTTCTCGATCATGTTGGAATAGAATCCCTTGATTCTTTTGCGTTTGTCATCACGCCCAACAATCGCGAGTTTGAAGCTCGTCACAGTCATTCAATCCCGAAATCCTACTCAGAATACCACAGACAAGGTTTAGACTTTCCAGATTCTCATGATTGCCGCCATCAATTCTAGCTTATACCACAAAGACTCTGATCTCACGGAATGGAAGGCTCGGTTGTCAGGCGAGGGCAACCATGCGTCGTGCATCAGGAATCCAAGAGATACACACTCTAGCTTTCGCTTGTAGAACGGAAGTGGTTGTCAGGCACGTGTTCATAGGGATGGATGATGATGAGTTTCACGGATCATCACATCCATCAGGTTGAAGTACGAGTAGTATCTTAGAACAGAAATAAGATTGAATTTGAAGAAAAGATAGTAGTAATTGCATTAAAACTCGAGGTACAGCAGAGCTCCACACCCTTAATCTATGGTGTGTAGAAACTCCACCGTTGAAAATACATAAGTAATGAAGGTTCAGGCATGGCCGAATGGCCAGCCTCCAAAATGTGATCACAGGAAAAAATACAATCCCCGATGAAAATACAATAGTAAAAGTTCCTATTTATACTAGGGTTTACAGAAGTAAGTAATTGATGCAGAAATCCACTTTCGGGGCCCACTTGGTGTGTGCTTGGGCTGAGCTTGAACTTTACACGAGCTGAGGCTTCTTTTGGAATTGAACGCCAAATTGTAACGTGTTTTTGACGTTCAACTCTAGTTCGTGACGTGTTTCTGGTGTTTAACTCCAGAATGCAGCATGAAACTGGCGTTGAGTGCCAGTTTACGTCATCTAATCACGAATAAAGTATGGACTATTATATATTGCTGGAAAGCTCTGGATGTATACTTTTAAACGCCGTTAATAACGCGCCATTTGGAGTTCTGTAGCTCCAAAAAAGCTATTTTGAGTGAAGGAAGGTCAGAATCCAACAGCACAGCAGTCCTTTGTCAGCCTTTTATCAGAGTTTGGCTCAGGTCCCTCAATTTCAGCCAGAAATTACCTGAAATCACAGAAAAACACACAAACTCATAATAAAGTCCAGAAATGTGAATTTAGCATAAAAACCAATGAAAACATTCCTAAAAATAGGTAGATTATACTAAAAACTATCTAAAAATAATGCCAAAAAGCGTATAAATTATCTACTCATCAGGTCCTCTCTCAAAGAAATTGCAGGGTAGTGTTCTTGCTATTGGTTATGAGTTGCATATTTTGGGGTTTTGGATAAGAAACATGAAAAATAAATGGCATGGAAAATCAAATGATAAAACGGTCTTGGCAAGGTTTGGCGGTCAAGGATCTCTATCCCTATCACTAAACACAACATGATAATTACAAGGATCAATCCTATTAAATCATCCTCTAACAAGTAAATAAAGGTCAAATGAGCTATATCAATCCAAGTCCATAGGTCCTAACTATTCACTAATTGAATTAATGAGAGCTAGAGTGATAAACCACTATTTTATGATTTATCTTGTACTCAATTGAGTGGTTTTTATCAACTCTTTACCCACTTATTCATACTATTTGCATGGTTTTACATTTGCCTTCCTAATTATGTGCTTTGATTGAAGACATGCTTCTTTGACCTTAATTTTATTAATATTAATTCTCCTTTTATACCATTAGATGCCTTGATATGTGTGTTAAGTGTTTTCAGAGATTATAGGGCATGAATGGCTCAGAGGATGGAAAGGAAGCATGCAAAAGTGGAAGGAATACAAGAAATTGGAGAAACTGCTAAGTTGTCTAGCCTGACCTCTTCGCACTCAAACGGCTATAACTTTAGCTACAGAGGTCCAAATGACGCGGTTCCAGTTGCGTTAGAAAGCTAACGTTCGGGGCTTCGATTTGATATATAATTTGTCATAGCTGCCCCGACACCAGGCAACGCGAACGCGTAGGTCACGCGGACGCGTGACCTGGCAGGAGCGCAACCCGCGCGGCCGTGTGGACGACGCGACTGCGTCACTTTTCCACGACCTGTACGGACCAGAAAGTGCTGGAAGTGACTTCTGGGCTATTTCTGACCCAGTTTTTGGCCCAGAGAACACAGATTAGAGGCTATAAAGTGGGAGAATGCATCCATTCATAAGCATTCACTCATAATTCACTTTCCATGATTTAGATTTAGTTTTGAGAGAGAGTCTCTCCTCTCTCTCTTAGGATTAGGATTAGAAATTAGGATTTTTAGAAACTAGGATTTAGGACTTCTCTTAGCTTTCTAGAGTGACACTCGATCCAGGTTCAATATTCCTTTTTCTATTTAAATCTCTCTTTTATATTTCGATTACTCTGAAGCTTTTATTATGTTTGATTGATGTTGCCCAATTGGCTGTTGATATTTTCCGTGTTAGAATTGACATTTTTAATGATATTTGAGGTATTTCAGTTATTATTGCTTTCTTTTATTTACATGATTATTGCTTCCCATCTAAAAGCATTTTTATTCCAGCAGCTACAATTTTCTTTCCTTTTGGTCTTGGTTAAATAATTGGTAACTCTAGAGTTATCAAACTCATTGTTGATTGAAAATTGGAATCCATCTACTTAACTTACCTTCATAGTTAGAGGTTAACAAAGTGGGAGAAAAATCCAATTCTCATCACAATTGATAAGGATAACTAGGAAAGGACCTCCAGTTCTTATACCTTGCCAAGGGATTATTTTACAGCTATTATTATTTTATTTTACGTATCATATAATACATTCGCACCTTACTTCCAAAACCCCAATTTACAACTCATAACCAATAATAAGAACATACCTCCCTGCAATTCCTTGAGAAGATGACCCGAGGTTTAAATACTCGGTTATCAATTTTAAAAAGTGGTTTGTTACTTGTGACAACCAAAACGTTTGTACGAAGAAATTTCTGTCGGTTTAGAGACTATATCTACAACGCGACTATTTTTATGAAATTCTTTACTGGCAAAAATCCCCGGCAACGGCTATCAATTATCAATCACTTGGAAATTAGTAACTCAAGAGTTCCTAAGTTACCATTTCAAGCCTGATGAGGGAAAAACGATTCCACACAATCTCGCTGGCAAGTGTATCGGGTCACATTAAGTAGTAATTACTCACAAGAGTGAGGTCGATCCCACAGGGTGATGGGTAAATTTTGGTTGAGACAAGAATCTCTTCCAAAACAACACCAATCTAACCGGCAAGTGCACCGGGTCGCATCAAGTAATAAAACTCACGGGTGTGAGGTCGATCCCACAGGGATTAAAGGATTGAGCAATTTTAGTTTAGTGGTTGATTTAGTCAAGCGAATCAAGATTTGGTTGATTGATGGGTAACTTGCAGAATTTAAATTGCATTGAAAGTAAAGAGAACAAGAAATAAATTGCTGAATCTTAAAGAGCAAGAAAATAAATGGCAGAAACTTAAAGAACAAGTAATGTAAATTGCAAGAATCTTAAATGACAAGAAATGTAAATAACTTGAAATGTAAAGGGGATTGGGACTTGGATTTGCAGAAATTAAACAAAGGAAAAGTAAATTGCATCAACCAGAAGAGTAAATGGGAATTGGGATTGAATTGAATTCAACAGACAAGTAAATGAACAAGTAAAGCAAGAAACAGGGAATTGAAAAGATGAATCAAGATCTCAGGACCCAAGAGACTAGAAAACCAAGTCTAGATCTCAATGCCTTCCTAGATCCAACAAGAACAATAGCAACGGAATTGGAAATTGTAAAGAGATTAGATGAAGAAGCAATGAACCGAATTGGAAATTAGATTGCAGTGAAAATCAACAGAGAGATCTAAGGTGAGATTGAAACAGAATTCCTTCAATTCTCTAACCCAAGATCCAAGACAAGTGTAATTGAAATTGAAAGCAATTAAACTCAGAAAATAAAGATCATTCAAGCTCCCCAAAACCAAAAGTAAACTCTCTGAAAACTCAAAAAGGAAGCTCACAAAATCAAGAGAAACTTCTCTGAAAACTCAAAAAGGAAGCTCCCAAAATTAATTGAATTCTAGCCTATTTATACACTTTCTTCAATTGATCTTCAAGCCTTGAATTGGGCCTTTGCTCTTGGTGGAATTGGGTTGAAAGAGGCCTTGGTTGATTGCTCTTGAAGTTTGGAGAGAAACCCAAGTGAATCAATTGAACCGGATTG
>NC_029777.3:61094001-61102488 GCF_000817695.3 Arachis duranensis
AAACTAGGCTAAGATGACTTGTCATCACAACACCAAACTTAAAGCTTGCTTGTCCCCAAGCAAGAAATGAATTATTAGGAAGAAAGAATGAAATGGAAAAAGATGTTCATGCTAGCAGAATGTTATTGATAGTTCATGGGATTTTGTGTGGATATGCACATACTCACTTCTTATTGATTCTTAGGCCTAGAAAATCTCTTTCAAGCTTCGAGTAACTTATTGCTATGACTTCTCATTATTTCTTTATCCTTGGCTAATTTTTTTGTTCAAAGCTTTATTTGAGTGTCATGTGTAGCAAGTTCATTTTCTTTTCTGTATACTTGACACATTATTCACCATGGACACTTGGCTTACCTTCCCTTTTAAACATTGATGCCCAGCACCTCTTTGGTTACTAAATGCCTTGTATTTAGGTTGCTCTTGATAGTGGATTTTCAGCTGATGATCCCGGATTAGTTAATCCAAGTCACCGAGTGTTAAAGCACTCCAAAGAGCTTACTAATCCAAGCAGATCCTAGTACAAAGACACCACAGGCATATGTTTTAAAGTTCAAGCTATTGGTGTCCAGCTTTGTTTCTTTTTGTTTTCTTTTCTTTTCTCTGCCACTTTTTGGCTATCTCTTTTCTTTCTTTCTTTTTGTTTTTCTTTCTTACCAAGGATCTTTATTTAACTGAGATCCATAGACAGTAGGTCACTCTATACTTGGAAAGAGATATCCTAGCTCTTTATTCACTAGCAGTGAGCTATTATACAATCACATACATACCACCACTTACTATTATTGGATTTCTAGCTAACAAAGAACCATCTTACTTCATGTTTTCAAACATTTCTTTTATTGAATTGAAAGGGTATAGGGGACAAAGCATGCATTTAGTTAAGTGAAAGTAAACACACAATCACACACTTAGACTAGCTTACTTATTGTAGAGACCGATTCCTCTTGTATTAAAAGAACACATTAGCAAGACATACTAGAACTCCTAAATTAAAGCATTTCTCAATGGCAAGAAGCAAGTGTAAATACAACCTGTTAGTTTGCCGCTTGTTTGTTCTTCCCTCTGTTGTGCCCCTTTTTAGTCATAATGCACAATGTCTTCAAACGGTGGCTAATTTCCTGCATACTCATCAAAAGTTGCTTGCTTCTCAAGCCCTTAGGTAGCTGGTTATTATGCAAAGATTGGTTATGGCCTCTTGAACTTACTTTGGTGTGTGAACACCAAACTTAGTCCCTTGCCACTATTTCCCATGCATCAGATTAACCATATGTGGAATCCTTTTTGTCTTTGCTAAAAGTAATAAAACTAAAGACTAGAAAACAAACAATGGTTGAATAGTTTATCTGATTGCTTGGAGCTTGCAAATCTTTATTCAGGGAGTTAGAATGTGCTTTTAAATGAGATTTTGGTGGGACACCAAACTTAAAATCTTTCATTCTCACTTAAATTGTTTTGGTGTGCAACACCAAACTTAGCTCCTTGCAATACATATAAAACTACTCAACCTTTTTATTGAAATAGTTAGGAAAGAAAACTACCTCAGGTTGGGTTGCCTCCCAACAAGCGCTTCTTTATTGTCACTAGCTTGACATCTTGTTCTTTGGTCATGGAGGTTGAAAATCATAGTGCCTCAACTTTTCTCCTCTTACTGTGAACTTCCTTCCAGTCTCCTTTTTGATGATCTCTAGGTGTTCAAGTGAAAGGACCCGGTTCACAGTGTAGTATCCAGATAATTGTGGAGACATCTTCATTGGTTGTGTGTTTAACACTACTTTATCCCCTGGTGAAAAGCCTTCAGTGGGGATCTTCTTGTTTCTCCACCCTTTTGGCCTCTTCTTTTTTTCTTTCTCAGAAGATAATTCATGCCTTGGTGGTTCTTTATTTGGGGTGTTGAGGTTCTCATTTTTCTTCTCAGTGGCTAATACTCCAATATCCTCTTGGGCTCCTTCATCAATCTGCACAACTCTTATCTTTGGGATGTTGCCTTGACTCTCCTTGTCATTTTCTTCCTTCAACTGTGATTCTCCCTTGTCAATTTTCATATAGTCTTTCTTCTTTTCATTAAACTGTGCCTCTGGTAAGACTTTTAGAATGACACTCTGATCATGCATCCTGAGAGTCAACTCCCCTTTCTCTATGTCTATGATGGCTCTAGCAGTGGCCAAGAATGGCCTTCCTAGTATAACAGAGTCACCATCATCCTCGTCTGACTCTAGGACCACAAAGTCAGCAGGATATATAAAGCTATCCACCTTGACCAAGAGATTTTCAACTACACCCCTAGGGTGCACCATTGACTTATTTACCAGCTCCAGCGACATTTGTATTGGTTTGACTTCCTCTATGTGCAGCTTTTTCACCAGGGAGGACGGTATCAAATTAATACTTGCTCCGAGATCGCACATTGCTTTAGTGACGGTTACTTCCCCAATGGTGCAAGGTAAAAAGAAACTCCCTGGGTCCTCAAGCTTGGGAGGCAGCCCTTTTTGAATCAAGACTCTGCATTCCTCAGTGAGTGATACGATTTCCTTCTCATCCCAACTTCTTTTCTTATTGATAATGTCCTTTAAGAACTTGGCATACAGAGGCATCTGCTCAAGTGCTTCAGCTAGAGGGATATTGATTTCCAGCTTCTTGAAGGTCTCAAGAAATTTGTGGAAATGTTGGTCCTTAACCTCTTTGTTGAATCTCTGAGGATATGGTAATGGAGGTGTGATGCTCTTTCCTAGTTGCTGCTGCCCTTGAGTCATTTCCCTTGAGCTATGTGGCTGGTTGTCCTTCTCCTTGAGTTTCTCAGTGCTTTTGGTTGGCATCTCCTCTTGATCCTTAGCTTGATCCGCTTTTGTTTGCTTCTCATCCTCTGTTGGTTCTTTGATGCTCTCTTTTTGCTTCTTTGTAGTGTCATTGTTGCCCATCAGTATTCTCCCACTTCTCAATTGGATTGCCTTGCATTCCTCCTTGGGATTTGGGATTGTGTCACTAGGCAGTGAGCTTGAAGGTCTCTCAATAGAGATTTGCTTGGAGATTTGCCCTATCTGCCTCTCTAGGCTTTTTATTGATGCTTCTTGGTTTTTGGTTGCCATTTCCTGATATTTCATCATTTTGTCCATCAAGGCCTCCAAGTTTGTGAGTCTTTGGGATTCAGGTGGTGCTTGTGGTGGGTTGTGAGTTGTAGGTGGTGGATGGTGGGCATTTTGGTTCATGGGTTGGTTATTGGATTGGTATTGGTTGA
Source organism: Arachis duranensis (assembly GCF_000817695.3). Taxonomy (NCBI): domain Eukaryota; kingdom Viridiplantae; phylum Streptophyta; class Magnoliopsida; order Fabales; family Fabaceae; genus Arachis; species Arachis duranensis. The sequence goes on from NC_029777.3 coordinate 61,097,234, forward strand.
GGTTGGGGTAGTTGTTTTGAGGTTTCCTGTAGGTGTTTTGGTTGGTTTGATGCTGGTTGTAATTTTGGTTGTTTCTTGGGTTGTTTTGGTTTGAGTTCCTCTGCCATGGTTGTTGGTGGTTTTGAGTGTCTCCCCATCTGAGGTTGGGGTGATTCTTCCATGAGGGGTTGTATGTATCACCATAAACTTCATTTGAATTAGAATGCATATACTGAACTTGTTCTTGCTGTGGCTCTTCTTGAACTTCTTCATTTTGTCCCCATGTGGCTGATGGTTGGCTAGTGTTGACTGCTGCAACTTGGAGGCTATCAATCCTCTTGGTCATTTGCTCAAATTGTTGTTGAATTTGCTACTGCATTAATTTGTTTTGAGCCAGGATTGAATCCACTCCTTCTAGCTCCATTACTCCTCTTCTCTGTGATGGTTGGCGGCTTCTTTGATGAGCAAAGAAGTACTGGTTGTTGGCCACCATATCAATAAGTTCTTGAGCCTCTTCTGCAGTTTTCATGAGTTGCAAGGAACCTCCAGCTGAGTGATCCAAGGATTCTTGAGACTTCAGTGTTAAGCCTTCATAGAAGTTTTGCAGCTTCTCCCATTCATTAAACATGGTAGGGGGACATTTTCTGACTAGAGCCTTGTACCTCTCCCATGCCTCATAGATGGGTTCAGTCTCCATTTGTGTGAATGTTTGTACCTCGGCCTTCAACCTTATAACCCTCTGTGGTGGATAAAACTTGGCGAGGAACTTGGTTACCAAATCATCCCAGTTATTGATGCTGTCTCTTGGAAATGATTCCAACCATTGAGTGGCCTTGTCCCTAAGAGAGAATGGGAATAGCATCAATTTGTAACTGTCAGGAGGCACACCATTAGTTTTGACAGTGTTGCATATCCTCAAGAAGGTGGACAAGTGTTGGTGCGGGTCTTCAAGTGATCCTCCACCAAAAGAGCAATTGTTCTGAACCAAAGTGATGAGTTGTGGCTTAAGTTCAAAATTGTTTGCATTGACATTTGGAGCCAAGATGCTGCTTCCACAATGTCTAGGATTGGCAAAAGTATAGGAAGCCAAAACTCTTCTCTGGGGTGGGTTGTCATTGTTGTTGTCTGCTCCACCAGGTGGATTAGTTGAATGTTCCTCCATATCTTGAAATTTCATTGTTGTTCTCTGCTCCTCCTGGTGGATTAGTTGAATGTTCTTCCATCTCATGAAATTCTTCTTCTGATTCCTCTTCTCCAACAATATTTTTCCCTCTTTCAGCTCTCCTTAACCTCCTGAGGGTCCTCTCATCTTGTTCATGAAAATTTAGTGTGGTTCTTCTTGTACCTGACATACAAGCATAACATGAGAGATGCACACACCAATGATACTTCAATCTACTGCTAAATTGAAGGTTTAGTTAGTTTAAGCAAATAAACAAACAGTTAGTGGGTTAATCAAAAATAAAGGAAAAGTGCTTGATCTAAACTACCACCACACTTAATCATTGTCAATCTAATCAATCCCCGGCAACGCAACACCGATCTAACCGGCAAGTGCACCGGGTCGCATCAAGTAATAAAAACTCACGGGAGTGAGGTCGATCCCACAGGGATTGAAGGATTGAGCAATTTTAGTTTAGTGGTTGATTTAGTCAAGCGAATCAAGATTTGGTTGATTGATGGGTAACTTGCAGAATTTAAATTGCATTGAAAGTAAAGAGAACAGGAAATAAATTGCTGAATCTTAAATAACAAGAAATTAAATGGCAGAAACTTAGATTGCAAGAAATATAAATTGCAGAATCTTAAAGTGCAAGAAATGTAAATGGCTTGAAATGTAAAGGGGATTGGGACTTGGATTTGCAGGAATTAAACAAAGAGAAGTTAAATTGCATCAAATATAAGAGTAATTGGGAATTGGGATTGAATCGGATTTCTAACAGAAAAGTAAATGAACAATTAAAACGAGAAACAGAGAATTGAAATGGGAAAATTAGATCTCAGGACCCAGAGACTAGAAAACCAAGTCTAGATCTCAATGCCTTCCTAGATCCAACAAGAACAATAGCAAAGGAATTGGAAATTAAATTGCAGTGAAAATCAACCGAGAGATCTAAGGTGAGATTGAAACAGAATTCCTTCAATTCTCTAACCCAAGATCCAAGACAGTTGTAATTGAAATTGAAAGCAATAAAACTAAGAGGAAGAGAATGGAATTCTCCTTCCCCCAAACTAAGAAATTAAAGATCACTCAATATCTAAAACTCTCTGAAAATTCAAAAGGAAAGCTCTCTGAAAACTAAGAAAAGGAAGCTCCCCGAAGAACTTGAATTCTATCCTATTTATACACTTTCTTCAAATGATCTTCAAGCCTTGAGTTGGGCCTTTGCTCTTGGTGGAATTGGGTTGAAAGAGGCCTTGGTTGATTGCTCTTGAAGTTTGGAGAGAAACCCAAGTGAATCAATTGAACCGGATTTGAGTTTTGCAAAGTTGGATTTAAAGTTAGCCTCAAAGTTAGGGGGCTAACTTTGAGGCCAACTTTTTCTAGCAGCAAACATATTCTGCTGCACTTCACGTTGGTGCCAACGTTAGGGGGCTAACTTTGACCCTAACGTTGGCCTTGCCTTGTATTGGTGTGGCGCCAACGTTAGCCCAAAAGTTAGGGGGCTAACGTTGGCGCAAACGTTGGCACACCCTGGAGGAGAAGTCTCATGCCAACGTTAGCCTCCAAGTTAGGGGGCTAACGTTGGCGCAAACGTTGGCACACCCTGGAGGAGAAGTCTCATGCCAACGTTAGCCTCCAAGTTAGGGGGCTAACGTTGGCGCAAACGTTGGCACACCCTGGAGGAGAAGTCTCATGCCAACGTTAGCCTCCAAGTTAGGGGGCTAACGTTGGCGCAAACTTTGAGTGCCCAGGGAGAAAATTTCAACTTCTCAAGTTAGCCTTCAAGTTAGGGGGCTAACTTTGAGGCTAACTTTTTCACCAAAAGTTTGTGCCAAAGTTTGGGGGCTAACTTCAAGTCCAACTTCATTTATTCCTGGTTCAATTTCACTTGTTTCCTTGTTCTCTCTTAGCTTCTAGCATTTCCTTCTTACTTCAACTCTTTTCCAAGCTTTCTTCACCTATCATAAATCAACCAAACACATCAAAGCTATGCTCAAAATCATGAGATGATCATTCTATTCTAATATGCACCAATTATGTCATCAAACCTCATGAATTTGTATTAAATCATATATGGTTAATTCAATCAAGGGAAGCATGAAATTCTATTCAATTGGCTTGCTTATGGTTCAAGAAAGTGCATAATTCAAGTGAAAACAAAAGAAAAAGATTAGTAAAACTAGGCTAAGATGACTTGTCATCACAGGGATTGGTGGATTGAGCAATTTTAGTTAGGTGATGAATTTAGTCAAGCGAGTAGTTGATGAGTTGAGTGAATTATGAACAACAGAAGATAAATTGCATGAAAATAAAAGGGAGAGGGGAAATTCACAAAAAACTAAAGTGTAGAAGAGTAAATTGCATAAAATTTAAAGTACAAGAAAGCAAATGAGCTAAATCTTAAGGTGCAAGTAATGTAAATGACTAAAACTTAAATTGCAAGAAATGTAAATAGTTGAAGCTTAGAGTGAAAGAATTGTAAATTGCTTGAATAGTAAAGGGATGTGGGAGATGGGATTCAGAATTCAACGAGAGAATGTAAAGAGCAATTAATCAAAGAAGTAGAAGATGAGATGAGTTGCAGAAAATCTAAACAAAAGGATAAAATTGCTTGAAGAAAAAAAACAGAAAGTAAACTTATCTCAATTGTGAAATCTAAAAGAGAAATTGAAGATCTCAGGGGATCAATGAGACTAGCAGGTAGATCTAGATCTCAATTCCTTCCTTGATCAAAGAGAAAATAAATTGCAGAAGAAATGTAAATAAAGACAGTAAGTGAAAATCAAATCCAATTTCTAAATTCTCAGAATTATGCAGAAGAAGAACAAAGATGAGTTTTAGATCGAGAATCAAAATAGAAATCCTTCAATCTCAATCCAAAATTTAAAACCGAGAGTAAAAGTTGCAGAAGTAAGAACAATAAAAAAGAAAACTCAGATCTCAATCCCAATTCCCCGAATTCACAGTGAAAACTCAGTGAAAACTAAAATTTGGCTAAAGGAAATTAAAAATGCTCCCCCCTGTGAAAGTCCTTCCTTTCCAAATCAAATTAACTTCTATTTATATAATTTCTTCAACTGATCTTCAAGCCTTGAATTGGGCTTTTGGCCTTTGATGGAATTGGGTTGAGGATGGCTCCAATTAGTTGCCCTGGGTGTTGAGAAGATATCTATGCAAAATTTGAATACTGATGCTCTAAGCTTGAGTCAACGTTTGAGGGCCAACGTTGACTCAAACGCAACTTTCGAACAGACCAGCAAAAACCAGAAGATGTTGCTATCATTGGCGTTTGATTCAACGTTGGAGGGCCAATGTCAGTCAACCCGCGCGTAGAACCTATGCACAATTACTCAAGAGGGGGGGTGAATTGAGTATTGCAACAACAATGAATCTTTTTGCGAAAGTTAAAGACAATATACAAAAGTGTTATTGTACTAGTATTTTTCCAAGAGCTTAACTCAATTGCTAAGCATTTATAAGGAGCTTTTACTTTCCAATAGACACCAACTCAAATAAATTGATCAAGCTTTTCACCAATCGGACTTAAGCTACTCCTTAAGTACTTACGAAGCTACTTTTCGATCACAATTTATTTGCTCAAAGGTAAAAGACAATAATATTGAAGAGATGAGTTTGGAGAGATGCAAACGCTATTTAGAGTGGTTCGGCACAATCCTTGTCCTACGTCCACTTTCTTTCTCAATCGCAATTGAGAAGTTCCACTATTGCCAAGCTTCAAGGTGCTCGCGCAAAACCTTTTACAAACCGAGTCCTTAGTTTCTAACACCTCACGGTATATGATCACCACTCGTATACTAACCCACTCCACTTAAAGATACCTTCTCTAAGATTTGCCTTGAGTACTTAGTATACCTCTTTGGTATCCTCACCGACTATAGTGTTTATAACTCTTAACTCAACCTTGGAGATCACACTCCAATTTACAAAGTGTACAAGAAAACAATTCTCAAAGAATTGTTGAGATGAAATGAGTACTCTCTAGAAGAGTGTATGATTACAAGTTTAGCACTACTGAACCAATTGATATTGCTCTCTCAAATAGTGTATTATAAAAAATGTGTAGAATGAAAGAATATGAACAAGATAGTTT
>NC_029777.3:61102651-61106086 GCF_000817695.3 Arachis duranensis
TATTGATCTCAAACTTGTTGGAGTCAATTCCTATGCTTTTGTACATTTGAAAACAAGTTTTAAACCATTTGGCTAGCATCGAATTGCAAGATGTGCATATGATATGATAATCAAAACATTTTGTGAGTGTGTGTTGAGAGATTTAGCAATTGGTTCTTAACAAGAAGTTACCTAAGTCCTAAGGCACTATACTTGTCTTCAAATGTTGTGGACTTGAGTTTCTTGTTGTTGTTGTGTTGCTTTCAACTCTTCATTCCTCAACGTTGAATGTTGGTTGATCTTTCAACATGCTTGTTCATTCAAGTTGTTTGTTGGTTTGTCTTTCATGTCGTTTGTTGGTTTGTCATTCATCAAAACATATGAATACAAACTTCACATACAAGCAACATGATTTACAATTTCCCCCTTTTTGACAATGACAAACCAATTTTGAGGATATGCATTTATAAATGATTTTGAAAGCAACAATAATGCACTTTGTTTTATAGAAAGCTTTGGAGAAGACTTCACAAAAAAATTTTGCAGGAGTTCCCCCTAAATATGTGCATTTGTTCCCTTAAAGGGCGATTATCAAAGAAAACGATTTAGATATCAAAGTTTTTGCTTGGCGGAAGTCTTTTTGAAATCATTGTTTCGCAAACTTATTTCTTCTTTTCAAATCCTCAAACTTCTTCTTTTTCAAAAGTTCAAAACTTCAAATATCCTCAAACTTCTCTTCCCCCTTTTGACATTATCAAAAAGAAAGGAGTTTGAAATGTGTCATAGAAGCATGCATAAAACAATGAATTTTTTTAAGTTCAATTTCTTTATTAATCTCAAGGATGAGATATTCCCCCTTTCAAAAAGAATTTGATTTCCTCTTTTTATATATAACAAGCATGCATAATTCCCCCTAAAGAAGTGAAATATATCAAAGCATGCACATTAACTTAAAATAGGGGTACCAAGCCTATTTTGAGTTATTCACCAAATAAGCATACAAGCATTAATCATTAAACAAAATTATGAAGGAAATATCAAAGTATTAAAACCATAATAGAAATCCTTAGCTTACTAGAAGTTAGTTTAACAATTCATATAATCAAATAAACATAAAGCAATAAAAAGTGACTTGATGAAGAGGAGACAATCAATCTTGGTCTTAATCATCATCAGTATCCTCTTCATATGGTAGGTGGATGCCGAAATGCTCATATAAGTCATCAATACGACGATCCAAGCGACCCGTGCGATGATCTACACGAGACACACGACGATTAAGTGCTTCAAGTTGCCTACCATGCTCTACTTCAATCCTTTGGATGTTTTGGTTGATGGATTGTAATTCTCTCATTACATCAACCAAGGAGGGTGGTTCTTGAGCTTGAGGTGCTCTTGGAGGAGCTTGCTCTTGAGGACCTTGTTCATCAACATTTCTTCTTCCCATTTTGTTGAGAAGATGAGTGTTGATACAAGATTGAGGTGGTACTTCCTTGGCAATCTCATTTGATACATCAATACCAACATAATCAAAGACTTTAGACCATAGGCAAAGGAATCCTAATCCACCATTCCTATCCTTCATCTTGAGCCTAATCATATGTTGTACTATAAAGTATGGCCAATTAATCTTAATCCCATTCATCATAGCCCACATGACAATCAAATCTTCATCATTTACATTCGCATGCCCGGATATTCTAGGTTGCAATACATAGGTGACTAGATATAACAAAGTTCTATGTTCCGCACTCATTGAATTGCAACTAATTTTGGAGTGAGCTCCTTGTACAAGGTTGAACAAATGCATGGCATTGTCCTTTGAATAACCTCATTCATCAATTGGGGTTTTACCACCTTGAAACAAGTCACCTTGATTTGGCAACTCCCAAATGGTGGCTAACTCATCACCATCTAGCCTATAATCCTTTCTTCCTATCTTGAAGAATAATGTGAAATTTGATTCATCGTCCTCATCAATCTCAATCATGAGTGTACTATAGGCTATGGCAACTAAATCCGGATAATATTTACTCTTAATTTGAACAAAATCCATGAGGCCTTGATGAACTAGAATAGCCTTAAGAGTATCAAACTTATGAATGACAAGAAGGGTCGGATCCAAATACCTCGGAGGAATTTCCTTTCTTCCGGCGAGCCTTGCCTCATAGAATTGAAGATCTTCATTAGAAGCAAAGTACCTTACCAAAGGATGATCATTTGGAGGTGGAACCACACTTGAAGAGCCTTTTGACTTCTTGATGGTTCTCTTGATTCTAGGCATTGTGGATGATTTTGTTTTATGGGTTTTGTAGAGGAGAATGTGGGGACTTCAAATAAGTAATTTTTTTGTAGTGGGTATCAAAGTTTTGTGAGTTGTATGAAGCTATATGTGAGCTTGTTTTGGAGGTTATGGAGGTTTGAATGTGGGGATATGAGTTGTGAGGTTGAAGATGATGAAAAAGTGGGGTTTTGTTGCTCAAAAATGCCAAATTCGCGTGTTTTTGTGCAATTTGGTCGTGTTTGCATCGATGCAATAGGCTTTGCATCGATGCACATAGCACGTTGTGTGCTTTGCACACCAAATTTTCATCCTTTGGTGGTTCTTTCTTCAATCCTTTGAGTTCCAACATGTATATACTCACTTAAACCATTATAAACTTCAATTTGTTGATCCTCCATTGTTTATAATCTTCAAATTCTTCAATCTACCTCAAGATTAATCACTCATTCATCAACTCATAAACCTACAAAACAATAGCTAATTGGATATCTCCAATGCTTAAGTTAGTAAGAGATACAAAAATAGCAATATAAATACAATGAATTCAAACAAATCATATTAGATTAGAATCCAAGATACCAAGTTCATTTCGGATGTTAAAAAAACTTTCTTTACATAAAGGTTTAGTGAAGATGTCCGCTAGTTGTTTACTAGTTTCGACAAATTCAATAACCACATCACCCTTTTGAACATGGTCTCCTATGAAGTGATGTCTAATCTCAATATGCTTGGTTCTTGAATGTTGAACCGGATTCTTGGTTAAATTTATTGCACTAGTATTATCACATTTGATAGGAATGTGATCAAGCATGAGTCCATAGTCCACAAGTTGTTGTTTCATCCATAAAATTTGGGCGCAACAACTACCGGCGGTTACATACTCGGCTTCGGCGGTAGACAAGGCTACACTTACTTGTTTCTTACTATGCCATGAAACAAGAGAGTTTCCTAGCAAGTGACAAGTGCCGCTAGTGCTTTTCCTATCCAATTTGCAACCAGCAAAATCGGAATCGGAATAACCAATCAAATCACAAGTGGATCCTTTCGGATACCACAATCCAACACTCAATGTTCCTATGAGATACTTCATAATCCTTTTCACCACACTTAAGTGAGATTCCTTAGGATTAACTTGGTATCTCGCACACATGCATACACTAAACATGATATCT
>NC_029777.3:61110146-61120050 GCF_000817695.3 Arachis duranensis
AAAGGTAAAAGACAATAATATTGAAGCGATGAGTTTGGAGAGATGCAAACGCTATTTAGAGTGGTTCGGCACAATCCTTGTCCTACGTCCACTTTCTTTCTCAATCGCAATTGAGAAGTTCCACTATTGCCAAGCTTCAAGGTGCTCGCGCAAAACCTTTTACAATCCGAGTCCTTAGTTTCTAACACCTCACGGTATATGATCACCACTCGTATACTAACCCACTCCACTTAGAGATACCTTCTCTAAGATTTGCCTTGAGTACTTAGTATACCTCTTTGGTATCCTCACCGACTATAGTGTTTATAACTCTTGACTCAACCTTGGAGATCACACTCCAATTTACAAAGTGTACAAGAAAACAATTCTCAAAGAATTGTTGAGATGAAATGAGTACTCTCTAGAAGAGTGTATGATTACAAGTTTAGCACTATTGAACCAATTGATATTGCTCTCTCAAATTGTGTATTATAACACCTTAAAAAATGTGTAGAATGAAGGAATATGAACAAGATAGTTTGCAAAAATTCCAGTTTTTTGAAATAAGGCTTCAATCCATCTATTTATAGATTCCCCAAACCTTAGAAACGTTGGGGAATTAATGGGATGAAGCCTTTATGTCAAAACTAGCCGTTTTTTATGTTTTTGAATTATTTGCATCGATGCATAACACTTTGCATCGATGCAAATGTGTCTTTGAAGCTGAAATTTGAATTTTTAGGTAGGTTGCATGCTTTGCATCGATGCAAGATGAGTGTGCATCGATGCAAACCTTAAAGAATGGCTTAAAATCACTTCAAAATACTTAGGATTGATCTCAAAGTTGTTGGAGTCAATTCCTATGCTTTTGTACCTTTGAAAACAAGTTTTAAACCATTTGGCTAGCATCGAATTGCAAGATGTGCATCAAAACATTTTCTGAGTGTGTGTTGAGAGATTTAGCAATTGGTTCTTAACAAGAAGTTACCTAAGTCCTAAGACACTATACTTGTCTTCAAATGTTGTGGACTTGAGTTTCTTGTTGTTGTTGTGTTGCTTTCAACTCTTCATTCCTCAACGTTGAATGTTGGTTGATCTTTCAACATGCTTGTTCATTCAAGTTGTTTAGTTGATCTTTCAACATGCTTGTTCATTCAAGTTGTTTGTTGGTTTGTCTTTCATGTCGTTTGTTGGTTTGTCATTCATCAAAACCTACGAATACAAACTTCGCATACAAGAAACATGATTTACACTTAGGCGCCCATTGCTATTTTTGAAACCATGCGTACGCGACATTGGCGTGTGCGCATCGATTCCAATTTTTCCAATCTCAATTCTGGGCTAAGCATCGCGGACGTTGGAGGTAGCGTTTGAGGTAACGTTGGACCTCCAACATTCAGTTGTGGCGCGTACGCACACCGTACACTTCCGCGCAGATGCCAAAATTTGCTGTTTTTACGCGTACGCGGCATGTACATGCACGCGCAACTCAAAATTCGTTCAGCCCCAAAATTGATCATTTCCTCATTACGTTGGGGTTAACATTGGTCCCCCAACGCCATCTCAAACGTGAGCTTCAACATGTTTGTGTTCTGTTTCTCTTCCAAGTTTGATTCAACGTTGGTGGTCCAACTTGGCCACCAACGTTGCTTCTTCTCCATCTTTATATGCTCAATTTTCAACCTTCCTCCATGCTTTCCTTCACCTAAGATACCCAGGCATATGTGCTCCAAGATTCCTTTTTCCTTTTTTTTCATCATTTCTTCACATACAAGTAATCAAAACAACCAATCAAAGCATCACCAAATTCACAAGGTTTATAAATCATTCAAAAACCAACTAATTCTAGGTTAAACCTTATGATTTTGTGTCAAATAAAAGATGGTTGATTGATTCAACATAATCATGAAAACTTACTCCAAATTACTTACTTATAGTACAAGAAAGTGCATAAAACCTAATGAAACAAGTGAGAAATGCTTGAAAAGCTTGCATAAGATGACTTGTCATCAAAGCCAAGATCATAAAAGTCTACTCTAACATCCTTCCAAGCATTTTATCAAACACTTGGAAGGCATAAAAGGAAAGCATAGTAAATTGACAACAAGAATAACTTCTAACAACAATTAATTGCAAAGAATCAACAACAATAATCAAGGAAAACACGATTAACATGAATTACCTCAAATTGCATTAAAAGAAAATAAGTAGAACCAGAGTAGATCAACTACAAAGTATGGAAACAAAATAGAAGAAATTACAACTAGAGAATAGAAGAACAAGATGTAGCAACATAGAATTGAAAGGTAGAAGTAGATGAAAGCAAGGATGAAAACCTAGATCTAAGAAATTCTAACCTAAATCTAATCCTAATTCTAGAGAGAAGAGAGAGCTTCTCTCTCTAGAGAACTAACTCTAAAACTAGATCTAAACTCCTAATGTTCTAAGGTATGGAATGGTTCCTTCCCCTTCAATCTTTGGTCCTTTTAAGCATTTTGGCACCAAAGTTGGTTCGAAACTAGGCCTCACAGCCTCTGTGAATTCGCTGGTCATGATTTCACTTAAAAATCACGTGCCATCACCTACGCGTACGTGTACAGCACGCATGCACATCCATGGGGTTTTGTGCGATCCATGCGTATGCGTCTAATGCGCGTGCGCGTCCATGGATGTATCCCAAATCTTTGGCTTTTCATGATTTTCTCCACTTTGCATGCTTTATCTTCACTCCTTTGATCAATTCCTAGCCTTTTCCAATTTGAAATCACTAGCAAATACATTAAGGCATTTAGCGGAATCAAAAGAAGATTAAAATCATCAATTCAACGGTATAAAGGCATGTTTTCACATTTAAGCACAAATTAGGAGACAATCATGAAACTATGCTACTTTATTGAATAAATGTGAGAAAAGGTTAACAAAATGCTCTATATTCAACACAAGATAAACCCAAAAAATGGGGTTTATCAATCTCCCCACACTTAAACCTTAGCATGTCCTCATGCTAAATTAAGAAGGAAATAAGGGGTATGACATTTATTCAATGCAACTAAACTATATGCAAACTAACTAAATGCAACTATCTTATATGAATGCAATTGCTTGGTCAAAATAAATCAACTTCCAAGAAAACATATGCAAGCACAAGGGCTAGAGCAATGGGAATCAAATTCAACCCACAATTGTATTGGACTATCAAAGAGATTTACAAACTTGCAAGAATATAGATGATAGTGGTGAAAACATGTAATTGAGCAATCGAACCCTCACCGGATTTGTATCCGCTCTATTCACTCAAGTGTTTAGGGGTTGATTCACTCAATTCTCCCCTAATCATGCTTTCCAAAATTTGTTCTTCATCTAAAAATCAACAATTACCCAATGCATGCATACAAATATCATGAGGTCTTTCTCAAAGGTTGTAATGGGGCTAGGGTCAAGGTAGGATCATATATGGTTAAGTGGACTAAAATTTAAATCTTTGATTAACCTAAACTTTCCCACCTAACCTATACAGTGACATATACAAATTGCAAACTAACCTAACTACCCATTCTTCACTTTTTCACATACTCAAGCATTTTCTTTTCATTTTACAACACTTATGCATTGACCTATTATTGGATTCACTTTGGGGCATTTTTATCCCCTTTTTATTGTTTTTCTTCTTTTCTTTCTTTTCCATATTTTTTTCCAATTTTTTCCATATCCTTTTTTTTCTTTTCTTTTCCTTTTTCTTTTCTTTTTCTCAGTTTTTTTTTCTTTCAACTTTGTACAAGAACATCAATGCATAAGGTCTAACATTTGATTAACACATGAGCATGCATCAAATTCCCAAATATAGAAATACAAAACACCCTTTTATCCCAACCAATGTTCCCAAATCTCTCCAAACTTGAATAATAAACACTCTCACTAGCCTAAGCTAATCAAAGATCCAAACAAGGGACTTTTATTTTTTTTTTGCTTTAGGCTTGTAATGTGCTAAAATAAAGAATAATTGGGTTAAGCATAGGCTCAAAATTGGTTACAATGGAGAGTAAAAGGTAGGCTAGTTGGGTAAGTGAGCTAATGAAGTAATGGCTTCAATCATATAGATGCATGAATACAAGAAATAATTGGACATATAGAATTAAGCAAATCAAGGATCACATTCATAGAGAGAGAACAATTGTACACAAAAAGGAAAATAAGTGGTTATAAGATGTAACCACACCGTTAGGCTCAAATCTCACAAGCTTGTGTTCTTAGCTCAAAACATGCTTCACAAAATATAGAATTCATGCAAGTTTCACAAAAGTTTTCAAATTAATTTAGGTGGTGCCCTATATATAAATTCTTGGAAAAATCTCATTATTTTGACTAAACTTATCCTAAATGCAATGTTGTGATTGAGAAATTCTAAAAATTCCTTAGTTTATCCCTTTTTCAATCAAAGCAAGTTTCATATGCAAAAGGGTTAACTAGGTTCCAACAATCCAAAATATTTTTCTAATCACAACCAAAAAGCTAAGACAACTATATAAAGCAAAATCCAACTAAAATCCAACTAAAAATATGAAATACCTACCAACCAAGGTGCAAAATGCGATAAACTAAAATAAAAGTATGCATCAACTAAAATAAGAGTATCCACAATACTAGTATATACAATAATCCAAAAAGTGCAAAATAAAGCAGAATGACATAAACTAGGAGATAATGTTCGAAAATGTTCACCAAAATAAAGCTATCCACCGACAGCGACGACGGTGACCTCCCCACACTTAGAATGAAGCATCGTCCTCGATGCTACTGCTCGGGCTTAGGGTGAGGGTCGACGGTCGCATCTGGCTGCTGGGTCTCAGGCTGTGGCTCCTCAGGGGGCTGCTGTGCCTCTAGATGAGCCTGCTCCTCCTTGTGCTCCTCCTCAGATGAAGAAGGGTCAGGAAGAGGGGGTAACTCAACGCCCAATGCCACAAACATCTGATCCACTCTGTCAAGATGTCGCCTGATGCGGTGCTCACCATGATCCATGAAGCGGAACAAACGCTGTACTAAAAGATATGTCGGCTGGGGTGCTGGTGGTGGTGCTAAGGGTGCTGCTGATGCTAAGGGTCCTGCTGCAGCGGATGAGGAAGAAGGTCCAACTGCTGTCGCTCTGGCTCGAGCTCTAGATGCACGCTGGGATAGAGGCTTCTTGTTCACCCACGTACCCCACGGAATAAATTCCTCCTTGCCGTCGTCTGCAGGTAGTGGTGACACGTCATCATGTCTCCATGGAGCACCGACTAGCTCAGCCATCCTAGTGACTGTTTCGAAGGTTACCTGAAACTGTAGGTCGATCTCAGACGAGATCTTCTGTGCTTGTCAGCGCTGTGGAGTCCGACTTGATGATGGTGGCTGGAGCCGCCGTGTCTGGCTTGTTGGACTTGGTGATGGTACTGATCCTTCGTCACCGGAGGGTGGTGGTACCTGCAAGGGACTCTGATGCTTAAGTTAGCAAGGGTATTAAATAGGTTTTTAGTAGAATCAGAGTATGAGTTATACCTGGGTGCTCTAGTGAATTTATAATAGTGTGGAGTGATCTTCTCTTGAGATAAGATAGTTATCTTATCTTATCTTTGAGTGAAGTCATCTTATCTTCAAGGGAACCGCCCTTATCTTTCTAGGCTTGGGCTACCTTTAGATTTGGGTTGTGTTCCTCTGTTTGGGCCTTCTTGGGCCTCAGTAGTGTTTTTGTCGATCTCATTGAGAAGAGGTCGGATATTCCTGACCTAAAGAGGTCGGTCATCCTGTCATCAAGCTACCTGGGTCGAACAGCTCAACCCAGGGTATGAACAATGCCCCTGCTCGAGTGCAGTCTTCCTCTTGAGGTCGAGTCCTTAGTTTTAGGATTTTGATCCTTCTCGGGAGAAGTCGTGCTCGAGCATTTTGTCGATTTTACTTTTGTAGAGACTCTTCTGAATGCGGAACGTTTTTCTTTTCCTTCATCTTTTGAAAATGCGCATCCCTTTGCTTTGGGAATGTGCGAGGGTTTAATGACCCATTAATTTCTTTTAATGCTCCATTTCTTTTGCCTCCCACCTTCATTTTGAATTTACACCAAAAAATGGTTTTCTCTTCTCTGTTTTGCTGTAACTTCCTTCTTTTCTTTCCATTCTTCCGTTTTAGCTCATTTTTCGTGTTTCTCTCTGTGAGGCCTTTGGTGGTTGTTTGGCGTTTCCTTTGCTTGAAAGCAATTCCTGATCTATTCGTCTTCAACTTCTTCTGCACTCTCCTCCTTTTTCAGGTTGTTTCTTCCTTCTGTTTTTTCTTTGTGCTTGCATTGTTCTATTTCTTGGTAAAGTTGGGATTTTACTTGAGTGTTTGTTGGAAAGCTTGAACCTTTTCGCATTTCTATACTTTTTGTCACTGTGATTTCTGGTTCTCTTTTCTTGATGTTTCCCTTTTGATGCTTTTAGGGCTTTGCATGTTATTGCCTGTTTGATTTTGGGGCTTTTTGATAACGGCTTTTATGATTCTGAAGAAAGATTGTGTCTTTGACAATTTTCCACTTGGCGTGTTCTTACTGTTTGGTAGTTCTTTTTCCTGATTGACTGAAACTGTAGTTTGAGAGGTGGCTATTTTGATGACTTTATCCGGTTTGTGGCCTTTCAGAGTGTTAATTTTGTTGGAATAGAGACATTATCTTTCTATTAGGAAGTGTAGAGATGTAGGCTTGTAGATTTTTCTGAGTCTTTGTTCCATACTTGCCTCCAAAGGATGCCCCTGGAAAATTAGTATGGGTCCTATGGTTTCCTTTTGTTGCTTTGTCTGGCTTCTTGACAGCTATATGCTTTAGTTCGAGTTGTATCCATTTATGCCCGAGTTGTTTGATTAGTAATGCCTTTTCCTTTTTCTTACTGTAGGATTTTAGTTGACCTATGTCGTCTTGCAAAGAATATTATCGAGACCTCTTCCAAAGTCCCTGAGGGCATGTCGGACTGGCTGGATTCCCTTGTGTTGATGTGTGTTTTTTGTGTAAATTCTGAGTATTGTGTAGAGCTGAGAAAACATCATAGGATTTGTACTGATCGGGAGCAGGAGAAAAATTATGAATTGGTAGCGCCTGATTCTGAGGAGAGGGTTTGCTTTCCTGCTTTGACCTGGGAGGAACGCCCCTTCTTTTAAGCTTATGACTATTTTTTCAGCCAGCTGAATATTACTTTTCCTTTCACTTTCTTTGAGACTGACTTGTTGTGGTCATGTAATGTAGCTTGATAAACCCCAATTTGACGGTTTATCTTGTATTGAATTTAGAGTATTTTGTAGACCTTTTCTCACATTTACCCAATGAATTAGCATGGTTTTGTATATTCTCCTTTAATTGTGCTTAAGAGTGAAAACATGCTTTTTAGGACTTAAAATAGCTAAATCTAATTCTCCTTAATTCCATTAGATGCCTTGATATGTTTGATAAGTGATTTCAGATTTAGGAGGCAAGGATTGGACCAAGGGAATGAAGGAAAAGCTTGTAGAAATGGAGAACTCATGGAGAAATAAAGGAAACGCAAAAGCTGTCAAGCCGACCTCTTCGCACTTAATCGACCATAACTTGAGCTACAGAGGTCCAAATGATGCGGTTCTAGTTGGGTTGGAAAGCTAACATCCGGGGCTTCGAAAAGATATAAGATTTGCCATAGTTGCTACACGTATAGTGACGCGTACACGCACTGTACACTCACACGTCGTTGCTGCCATATGATCCACTTAAAGCAATACGTGGCCAGCGAATTCTAAAGCCTTGTGGGCCCAATCCAACTCATTTCTGATGCTATTTAAGCCAAGGATTGAAGGGAGAATGAATATACTTTTTATACTTTAGAAGTTAGTTACTATTAGTTTAGTTTAGCTTAGTTTTAGTAGTTAGAGTTAGTTTCTAGAGAGAGAAGCTCTCACTTCTCTCTAGGATTAGGATTAGGATTAGGTTTAGTTCTTAGAACTAGATTTTAATTTATCTTCTTCTACTTCTATCTTATCAATTCCTTGTTGTTACATTCATTCTTCTTCCATTCTTTTGTTGCAATTTCCTTTATGTTGTTCTTGTGTTTTGTTGTAGATCTACTTTTGTTTCTTCTACTCTCTTTCAATTCAATCAAGGTAATTCATAATAAATGTGTTTCTTTTGATTGTTGTTGTTAGTTCCTTTCAATAATTGTTGTTAGATTTCATTCTTGTTGTCAATTTACTATGCTTTTCTTTTGTGCCTTCCAAGTGTTTGAGAAAATGCTTGGTTGGATTCTAGAGTAGAGTTTTATGTTCTTGGCTTGGAAAGGTAACTTAGGAACTCTTGAGTTACTAATGTCCAAGTAATTGATGATTGGGATCCGTTGACTCTAGTTCTCACTAATTGAATTAGTGGAAAGTTAGGACTTATGGACTAGGTTTGATATAGCTCATTTGACTTTCCTTTACTACTAGTTAGAGGATGATTTAATGAAATTAATCCTTGCCAATTCTCATATTGTGGTTAGTGATTAGGATAGAGAAGGATAGAGATCCTTGACCACCAACCCTTGCCAAGACCTTTTTAGGCCTTAGTTTACTTTCTTGCCATTTATCTTTCATGTTTCTTATTAAAACCCTAAAATAACTCACAACCAATAATAAAACACTTCATTACAATTCCTAGGGAGAACGACCTGAGGTTTGAATACTTCGGTTATTAATTTAAGGGGTTTGTTACTTGTGACAAACAATCTTTTGTATGAAAGGGTTATTGTTGGTTTAGAAACTATACTTGCAACGAGAATTCATTTGTGAAATTCTAAACCGTCAAAAATCCAATCATCAAAATGGCGCCGTTGCTGGGGAATTGCAATGGTGTTATGTTATTGGTTATTGTACATATGTGAATAGTGTGAATATCTTGCTTTTTGCTTTATTTGCTAGTTATAGAATTTTATTTCTCTTATTTTCCATTATCTTTTGATTTTTGTTTTCTCTTTCCATTATGAATTCTCATTTTGGCTATGAGTGTGATTACAACTATGTTGTAGGTGATGAGAACTTCAATGAGAATGTGTATCAAGGATGGGACACTCGAAGGTGGGAGGAACCATATGCATATGATCAATGGGAGGAGCCACATGCATATGATCAATCTTCATGGCAATAACCTCCACATGCACTATAAAGTTTTTGCTATGTATGATGAGTCCTTTAGGGACTTTAAGAATTACTTTTTTAAGGTCCGAGCTGTTGAGGGAGCTCGGCCTTTCTTCTTAGAAGCGAATAATGAGCCTGCCTTCCCCTTGTATTGGCAAAAGAATGTGGTAGTGTCTCGGTATACGTGGGAGATGCTTGACGAGGTTGAGCAGTCTTTTGTGAATGTCTTGGAGGATATTTGGGGGGAACCTCCCCATCTTGATACTAGGAAGTGTTTGGGGGATCCGTCCCTCGTCCGAACTGTGCTGGGTATTGATCAATATATTTTGCTCTATTTTTATTTTGCTTCCTTCTTTTTCCAGTTTTGTGATCCGCTTCTATGGTTGATCTTGTTTTTCAGAGATGGCCAAGAATAATGACTCTTTGAAGGCTTTTAAAAAGGAAAGGAAGGCTACGGAGGCCCAAAACATCTCGACCAAGGTGGCTGGGGAAGGATCTTCTCATGCTTTGTCCAAGCCATCGGTACCAAGCTCTCCCGGACCGAGGATGATGATTCCTACCCCTCGAGTTCATTTGGTCGATCCCCCACACACTTCTGCAGCTACCTCTTCTCTTACTGGCGCTCCTCCTCCAAAAAAAACAAAAAACAGTTGAGCCCTTTAACCTTGATGCCTCTGATTTTGATGCTGTCGAGTTTGTGGACCAGCAAATTGGTCCTTTGGTGCACGAAATTGCAATCACACTTTTGCAACCCCGCACAACTAACCAGCAAGTGCACTGGGTCGTCCAAGTAATA
>NC_029777.3:61120080-61142348 GCF_000817695.3 Arachis duranensis
TTGCAGTAATGGAGAATAGGTTGAGGTTTTGGAGATGCTCCATCTTCTGAATCTCTGCTTTCCTACTGTCTTCTTCTTCAAGCACGCAAGGCTCCTTCCATGGCAAGCTGTATGCAAGGGTTTCACCGTTGTCAGTGGCTACCTCCCATCCTCTCAGTGGAAATGTTCAACGCACCCTGTCACGGCACGGCTATCCATCTGTCGGTTCTCAATCAGGCCGGAATAGAATCCAGTGATTTTTTTGCGTCTGTCACTAACGCCCCGCCTTCAGGGGTTTGAAGCTCGTCACAGTCATTCAATCATTGAATCCTACTCAGAATACCACAGACAAGGTTTAGACCTTCCGGATTCTCTTGAATGTCGCCATCAGTTCTAGCTTATACCACGAAGATTCTGATTAAAGAATCCAAGAGATATCTACTTAATCTAAGGTAGAACGGAGGTGGTTGTAAGGCACGCGTTCATAGTTGAGAACATGATGAGTGTCACGGATCATCACATTCATCCGGTTTAAGAACAAGTAATATCTTAGAATGGAAGTAAGCATGATTGAATGAGAAACAGTAGTAATTGCATTAATCCATCAAGACACAGCAGAGCTCCTCACCCCCAACCATGGGGTTTAGAGACTCATGCCGTGAAAAGTACACAAAGAAACGTGTAAAGTGTCATGAGGTACAGAAACAATGTCAAAAGATCCTATTAATAGTAAGCTAGTAACCTAGGGTATACAGAAATGAGTAAATGACGTAAAAATCCACTTCCGGGGCCCACTTAGTGTGTGCTTGGGCTGAGCAATGAAGCATTTTCGTGTAGAGACCTTTTCTAGAGTTAAACGCCAGCTTTTATGCCAGTTTGGGCGTTTAACTCCAAGTTTTATGCCAGTTCCAGCGTTAAACGCTGGAATTTCTGAGGCCGAATTGCTACGCCGGTTTGGGCCATCAAATCTTGGGAAAAGTATAGACTATCATATATTGCTGGAAAGCCCAGGATGTCTACTTTCCAACGCCATTGAGAGCGCGCCAATTGTAATGCCAAAAAGCGTATAAATTATCCGCTCATCATCCTTATGGTACCATCCCCACTGACGATGTTTCTCTTCTCCGCCATTTGGATTTTATTACTCGGAGCAGCATCAAAATGGCAAGATGGCACACATAGGGGCGGCTTTATATCGGACTACCCAGGTCTTCCCATTTATGCTATGAAGGCTTTCATGGAGGAGGCTAAGTTGGAATTCGACCGAATGAAGGGTTTAAAGGAGGAGCTCAGGGTGAAGGTGACCAAGTTGAAAAAAGAGCTGGAGGGTGAAAAAACTAATGCTATTGCTTTGGCCGCTTCTGCCAAGTTGGCTGAAGATACAGCGTTGAAGCATAAGGATAGCTATGTCACGACCTATAGGGAGATGATGTGCCTCAGGGAGGATTTGGAGTCTGCCCGAGCTAATTATGCTGAGCTCTAGGGTCATCTTGTGGGTAATGTCAATGCTGCTTACAAGAATTTGAAGGATCAAGTTCGAGTTCTTACGCCTGATCTTGACCTCTCTCTCTTCAGCTTGGATAACATTGTGAAGGATGGTAAAATTGTCCCTGATGACCCTGATGATGATGATGATGTCGATCCTCCTCCTGTTCTTTCCGCCAAGGTCTATGTTGCGCCGACTTCTTCAACCCCTGCAGTTATTCGTCCCGAGTCAGACCCTGATTGTCAGATCTTGAATCGGGATGATGGCACAGTGAATGCGGTGCCTCTTCAGACTTGCCCTCCTTCACCCTGTGCTGATGCTGCTAAGAAATCTTTGGACCTTTGATTATTTCTTTAGTGTTTTTGTGTATAGCCTGGCTTGTGGTCTTTGAACTTTATCTTTTGTGGTAACTGTTGGATACTTTTTAGTTGCTTCTCTGTTAGCAACTTTATTTTTGGAAAAACAAAGGTAGCTTTTCAGGCTCTTTGAGGTTGACTTCAGGTGGCCTCTTGAGTCCTGTTATTATTATAACCTTTTTTGAATGATATGTTTGTCTGCACCGGTCTGACACCTTTTATGTTCTTGGGAGTGTTGGAGCCTTGTCGTCCGACCTTCTTTGATTGCTTTCATTTTTTCCGCTTGCTTCTCTTGAGGTCCTGGATTTTTGGGTCCAACTCGTGTCGGCCGACTTTATCATGTCGGTTATCTTCTAGGAATCCTCTTTTTGAACCTTTGTCAGGTCTCTTTTAGGGATTACCTTTTATGTCTTTTTTGGTTTTGGGCCGACTTCTTTACGTCGGTCCCTTCTAAGTTATTTCTAGTAATCGTCTTTCTTGGACCTTTGTCAGGTCTCTTTCAGGGATTACTTTTTATAACTTTTTGGTTTTGGGCCGACTTCTTTATATCGGTCCCTTCTAAGTTATTTCTAGCAATCCTCTTTTTTGGTTTATTTGTAGTCGACTGGTCCGACTTCTTCATTTCGGTCCGTCTTTTAAGATATTTTTTAGCAACCCATTTTTATTAAGACCTCGTCAGGTCCTTTCCTATGGGTCACTTTCGATAACTTCTTGCATTTAATTTGTTTTGTCGCTTTTTATCTTTGCCAATTTTGTATAAATTGGGTTTGATCCTCGCTTGGTCGACCTTAGATGAATTAGTTTTCATCTTTTTTGGTCTTTATCGTGATCGGGTAGTGAATTTTAATTTTCACTTTTGCCGATCTGTAGTTTCTTAATCGGGAGATGAAATTTTTGCATTTCAAATTAATGCGTCTTGATAAAGGATTTGTGGAAAATCTGAAAAAACTTTATTGAAAAAGAAAATATGCAAATATATACATATGGGAGTTTCACCCCTCTAAGTTAGGTATTTCGTGGATCTTGGTTTGGTGCCTCGTTAAAAAACATTTTTTGAGGAAAAAGAGTGCACCTCATACTAAGATCCTTTACTACCTCCTAACTATAGTACCTTCTTAGGTTGCAGGTGTGCCATGACTGACTATCAGATTTTCTATCGGTAAAGAAATTTACAAATATATAATCGCGTTGTAAGTACAGCTTCTAAACCAACAGAAAATCCTTTCATACAAACGCTTGGTTGTCACAAGTAACAAACCCAATAAAATTTATAAACCGAAGTATTCAAACCTTGTGTCATCTTCTCAAGGAATTGCAGGGATATGTGTTTTATTATTGGTTATGGGAAACAGTATTTTTGGGTTTTTGAAAAAGGTTTGAACAAGAGAGATAAATTGTAGTAATTAAGAAATCAATAGCTAATAAAACTCTTGGCAAGGTATGAAAACTGGAAGTCCTATCCTAATTATCCTTATCAATGGTGATGAGAATTATATTTTTGCTCCCACTCAGTCAACCTCTGACTATGAAGGTAAGTCAAGTGGACAAATAAATTTAACACCTAAAGTCCTAGTCAACTCCAAAGGAAAGACTAGAGTTATAGGAATCTAAATAAATCAGCAAATATAACAATTATCAATCACGATGAGTTTGATAACTCAAGAGTCATCAATTAATCAACCAGAACCAAGAATATAGGAAACTAAATAATATTCATATGTTTGAAATACCTCAAATATTAATAAAAGAAATCAAATCCAACATGGAAAAGTTCATAAGTCAAATTGGGAAAATAAAAGGAACATTGAACCTGTGATGAAGAGAAGTAGTCTGAACATAATAGAAATCCTAAATCCTAATCATAATTCCTAAGAGAGAGGAGAGAACCTCTCTCTCTAAAAACTACATCTAAATTATGAAAAGTGAATTTTAATCTGATCTTTTCAGTCTCTGCATGTTCCCTGACTTTAATCTGTGTTTTTGGGCCAAAATCTGGGTCAAAACGTGGCCCAAAATCGTCTTCAGCGTTTCCTAAATTTTCTACAGATCGCGCATGTCACGCGTACGCGTCAATCACGCGTACGCGTCGTTTGATGATTTTCCTCTCCACGCGTGCGCATCAGGCACGCGCTCGCGTCGTTACGTGAACTCCAATCCACGCGTACGCATCGCTGTGATTTTGTCCAATTCGCGCGCATGCGTCATCCATGCGTGCGCGTCGCTGTCCACTGGTTGTCTCCATTATTTCTTGTGCTCCTTCCCTTTTTGCAAGCTTCCTCTCTATTCTCTAAGCAATTCCTACACTATGAAGTCTGAAACACGCACATTTGACGCGGACGCGTCAGCGACGCTGTCGCGTCGCGTGCGTTTTTTTTAAATATGCAAAATGCTGAATGCAATGCTAATATGAATGTTATGCATGATTCCAGGTTCAATCAAAACTCAAAAACAAACAGACTAAAATTAAAACTGAAAAAGGGACGATCATACCATGGTGGGTTGTCTCCCACCTAGCACTTTTAGTTAAAGTCCTTAAGTTGGACATTTGGTGAGCTCTTTGTCATGGTGTCTTGTGCTTGAACTCATCCTGAAACTTCCACCAATGCTTAGACTTCCAATAAGCTCTATCAATACCAAGTAAATTTCTCAAGCTTTGATGGAGTTCTTCACAAGCTTTGAGCTCCCACATTTGATCCTCATATATTCCCGGATCCCAAATCTTATTTTTACACCCGTCTTCAAGTTGATTATCATGATTCTATCCGGGTGGTTCAGCTTTAGAATTCTCACTGAAGCATCCAAACAACTTCCTAGACCCATTCAATTGAGCTCTCCACCAACCTTTGCGTTAAAACTTAAAGCTTCCAACCAAAATGAACCTTGCAGGATAATTCTTACCACTGACCATCTTCCTCTTACTCTTAATGCCACAAAGAGTTCTAAGTTGACCATCCATCTCCAGTAGCCCGTATTCAAGTGGAATTAGAAAGCTAATGGATATGAATTTTACCCACTTGAATGTTGTGAAGGATGATGGCAACTTAGGGGGAGGGGTCTCCAACAACTTTGGCAAGGTAGTTGCAGGCTTTACTCCTTTGTGCTCTTCTCTGACAACTTCCATCTCTTTCCAAGCTTATTCACTTTCAACCTCTTCTTCTTGGTAGCTTTCTTCCAATTTAATCTCTTCTTCATTGCTTACTAAGGGCATGGGAGGTTGTGCTTCTGCTTCTTTAGTCTCCGTCTTTTGATCAACCTCTTCCAAGTCTTCAACCATGATATGCCTTGGAGGTTGTACACCCTCTTCAACATCAAATTCACACGTCTTGGAAACAGGATCTATGACTTGACTTTCCCATGGAGGTTTCGCATCTCCAAAATTTTCAACCACTTCCTCTTCTTCAGCTATTATGGTTTCCTCCACTTGTTCTAATACAAAGGTATGTTCCTCATTGTCTATTGGAGTTTCTAGTGTCTCCTTTATGCTACGCTCTTTTATTGATTCTCCACATGTATCCATGGGAGCACTTTGAGTGCCCGAGCGTTGGGAAGCTAATCGACTTATCGCTTGATTTAGTTGATATAGATTTGCATGAAATCGATCCACTGATTCCTTGAGATGATCCCTTGATTCTTGTTCCGCTTGGAATGCATGATTAGGATCATATGGCTCTTGGGTAGATGGATATGGACATGGTGTATATGGAGGTGGTGGTTCCTGGGAGTAATTGGGTTGAAATTGGGTGGTTCTAGATATGGTTCATATGGCTCATAAGGTGGTTGGTGTGGTGGATAGGGGTTAGGATCATATGAGGGTGTTTGGTGGTAAGGGGCTTGTGAGTATGGTGGTCTAAAGTCATGTTGAGGAGGGGGTTCATAAGCATATGGTGGTGGTTGTTGATAATCAAAAGAGCGCTCACTATAGCCATTGCCTTGATATGCATCACAGAACGGTTGTTGTTAGTCCATTGGAGGTGGTTGTTGCCATGAGGGTTGATCAAATCCTTGTGGCTCCTCCCATCTTTGATTGTCCCAACCTTGATGCATGTTCTCATTGTAATCTCCTCTTTCTGCAACATAATTGTAACCAGACTCATAGCCAAAGGGGTGAGAGTTCATAGTAGTAGGAAAAAAATAAAAACAAAAACTAACAAAAAGAAAATATTTTGAAAAAGATATGATTCTTGAAAAAAAAAGATAAGATAAGATTTTGAAAAAGATATGATTTTTGAAAAAAAAAGATAAGATAAGATAAAAATTTTAAAAATATTTACCATAACCAATAATAAGGCACACGTTTGCAATTCCCCGACAACGGCGCCATTTTGACGAGTGGATTTTCTCTCGGTAAAGAAATTCACAAATATATAATCGCGTTGTAAGTACAGCTTCTAAACCAACAGAAAATCCTTTCGTACAAACGTTTGGTTGTCACAAGTAACAAACCCAATAAAATTTATAAACCGAAGTATTCAAACCTCGGGTCGTCTTCTCAAGGAATTGCAGGGAGATGTGTTTTATTATAGGTTATGGAAAACAGTATTTTTGGGTTTTTGAAAAAGGTTTGAACAAGAGAGATAAATTGTAGTAATTAAGAAATCAATAGCTAATAAAACTCTTGGCAGGGTATGAAAACTGGAAGTCCTATCCTAGTTATCCTTATCAATGGTGATGAGAATTATATTTTTGCTCTCACTCAGTCAACCTCTAACTATGAAGGTAAGTCAAGTGGACAAATCAATTTAACACCTAAAGTCCTAGTCAACTCCTAAGGAAAGACTAGAGTTATAGGAATCTAAATCAATCAGCAAAGATAACAATTATCAATCACGATGAATTTGATAACTCAAGAGTCACCAATTAATCAACCAGAACCAAGAATATAAGAAACTAAATAAAAGTCATATGTATGAAATACCTCAAATATTAATAAAAGAAATCAAATCCAACATGGAAAAGTTCATAAGTCAAATTGGGAAAATAAAAGGAACATTAAACATGTGATGAAGAGAAGTAGTCTGAACATAATAGAAATCCTAAATCTTAATCCTAATTCTTAAGAGAGAGAAGAGAACCTCTTTCTCTAAAAACTACATCTAAATTATGAAAAGTGAATTATGATTTGATCTTTTGAGTCTCTACATGTTCCCTAACTTTAATATGTGTTTTTGGGCCGAAATCAGGGTCAAAACGCGGCCCAAGATCGTCTCCAGCATTTCCTGAATTTTCTGCAGATCGTGCATTGCACGCGTACGCGTCAGTCACGCGTACGTGTTGTTTGACGATTTTCCTCTCCACGCGTGCGCGTCAAGCACACACTCGCGTCATTACGCGAACTCCAATCCACGTGTACGCGTCAGGTACACGTACGCGTCGCTGTGATTTTGTCCAATTCGCGTGCACGCGTCAGCCATGCGTGCGCGTCGCTGTCCGCTGGTTGTCTCCTTTATTTCTTGTGCTCCTTCCCTTTTTAAAAGCTTCCTCTCTATTCTCTAAGCCATTCCTGCCCTATGATTCCTGAAACACTTAACACATGGATCATGGTATTGAATGGTATAAAGAAGAATTAAAATACACAATAAAAGGATCTCTAGGAAGCAAGTTTTCAATCATGGAACAGTTTTGGGAAGGAATTGGAAATTCATGCAAATCATATGAATAAATGGGCAAGAATTTGATAAAAACCACTCAATTAAATACAATATAAACCATAAAATAGTGGTTTATCAATGACCTTGGGAGTTCTCGCCCCTCAAGTTCAGATAGCTTATAGTAGCCTCTTCCGAGTACTTTTATGACTCGGTAGGGTCCCTTCCAATTTGCTGCCAATTTTCCTTCTCCAGGTCGAGTTGTTTCGATGCCATTTCGAATTAGGATGAGGTCGTTCTCGGCAAAACCTCACTGCACTACCTTTTGATTGTATCTTGAAGCCATTCGATGTTTTAACGCCTCTTCCCTTATCCGAGCTCTTTCTCAGATTTCTGGGAGTAGGTCGAGTTCTTCCCTTTGAAGTTGGGAGTTGGCCTCTTCACTGTAGTGGATCACTCTGGGTGATCCTTCTTCGACCTCTTCTGGGATCATTGCCTCCATTGCATAAGCTAATCAGAAAGGTGATTCCTTTGTGGTGGAGTTTGGAGTTGTCCGATATGCCCATAGGACTTGCGGGAGCTCTTCCGCCCAGGCTCCCTTTACATCCTGTAATTTCTGTTTTAACCCAGCTAATATAACTTTGTTAGAAACTTCTGCTTGTCCATTGGCCTTAGGGTGTTCTACGGATGTGAATTGGTGTTTTATGTTCAGATCGGTCACCAATTTTCTGAAGCCTGCATCTGTAAATTGAGTGCCATTGTCTATGGTGATGGAGTATGGAACCCTAAATCTTGTGACGATGTTTCTATATAGGAATTTTTGACTTCTTTGAGCATTGGCATTAGCAAGGGGTTCCGCCTCAATCCATTTTATGAAATAGTCTACCCCTACGATGAGGAATTTGACTTGTCCGGATCCTTGAGGGATAGGACCGAGAAGGTCGAGTCTCCATTTTGCGAATGGCCAGGGTGAGGTTACGCTGATAAGGTCCTCTGGTGGGGTGATGTGAAAGTTGGCATGTTTCTGACATGGTGAACATGCCTTTACGAATTCTGTTGCTTCTCTTTGTATAGTCAGCCAATAGAATCTGGCCCAGCATACCATTTTGGTAAGAGCCTGTGCTCCGAGATGGTTGCCACAGATGCCACTGTGTACTTCTTCTAAGACTTTCTTTGTATTGGAAGTCGGCACATATTTTAATAGTGGTGTTGAAATCCCTCTCTTGTATAGAGTATTGTTTATGATTGTGTAGTATTGTGCCTCCCGTTTTAACCTCTTTTCCTCCTTCTTATATGTAGGGAGTGTTTCTATATTGAGGTAACTGATTATGGGAGTCATCCATCCTTAATCCTGCCCTGTTATGGCTAGGACCTTTTCCTCTTCCGAGATTGATGGGCTCTGCAGCATTTCCTGGATGAGGCTTTTATTGTTACCCCCTGGTTTGGTGCTGGCTAGTTTTGAGAGTGCATCAGCTCGAGCATTCTGTTCCCGGGGTATATGGCGGACCTCATATTCCCCGAGTTGTCCGAGCTGTTCCTTGGTTTTGTCCAAGTACTTTTTCATAGTGGGATCCTTGGCTTGGTAGCTCCCCGCTATTTGTGAGGTGATTACCTGTGAATCGCTGAAGATGACAAGCTTTTGAGCTCCTACCTCCCTAACCAGCTTCAAACCCGTTAGTAGTGCCTCATATTCGGCTTGGTTGTTCGAAGCAGGGAACCCGAATTTGAGAGAAATTTCAATTTGGGTTCCCTGATTGCTTTCTATTAGCACGCCTGCTCCACTCCCAATTTTATTTAATGAGCCATCCACATAGGGATTCCAATTTATAGGGATTTATGGGGTGTCGGTGTATTCCGCAATGAAGTCGGCCAGATACTATGATTTGATGGCCATCCGTACTTTATACTGAAGGTTGAATTCAGATAACTCGACTGCCCATTGTAGGATTCCCCACCAAATCTATTTTTTGTAGAATGCCTTTTATGGGCTGGTTAGTCCGAACTGTGATGGTATGAGCTTGGAAGTATGGACGGAGTCTTCGCGACGTTCATATGAGAGCGTATGCGAATTTTTCTATCTTTGGATACTTTAGCTCAGACCCTTGTAGTGCTTTGCTGATGAAGTATATGGGTTTTTGTCAACTTTCGTCCTCTTTAACTAATGCTGAGGCTACTGCCTGATTTCCTACTACAAGATATAAAATGAGTGTTTCTCCTTCCTGTGGTCGGGTAAGAATGGGTGTTGCCTCAAGAATCTTTTGAAATCCTGGAAAGCTTGCTCGCACTCTGGTGTCCATTCGAACTTCTTCCCTTTCCTTAGTGTGGCGTAGAAGGGGAGAGATCTCATGGCTGCTTCGGCTAGAAATCTGGATAAGGCGGCCAGTCGCCTGCTGAGCTGTTGCACTTCTTTGACACAAGTCAGACTTTTCATGTTGAGTATGGCCCTGCACTGGTCCGGGTTTGCTTCTATTACTCTTTATGTGAGCATAAAACCGAAGAATTTGCCGGCTTCTACCGCGAAGGTGCATTTTGCAGGGTTAAGTCGCATGCCATGCTTTCTCATGGTGTTGAACACTTGGGCGAGATCAGACAGTAGTGATTCCTCGCTTTGTGTTTCTACTAGCATGTCGTCTACATATACCTCCATTAGTTTTCCGATGTGCTCTGCGAAGACTTTGTTCATTAACTTTTGGTAGGTAGCTCCTGCATTTTTTAGTCCAAACGGCATGATAACGTAGCAGTAGTTTGCCTTTGGAGTTAAGAATGAGGTTTTTTCTTGATCAGGCGGATACATTGGGATTTGATTGTATCATGAATAGGCGTCCATAAATGAGAGGTACTTGTATCCGGAGGAGGCATCCACCAGAGAGTCGATACTCGAGAGTGGATAGGGGTCTTTTGGGCAAGCTTTGTTGAAGTCGGTGTAATCAGTGCACATCCGCCACTTTCCATTTGAGTTTTTCACCAAGACGACGTTGGCTAGCCATAATAGGTATTTGACCTCTCTTATGAATCCTGCCTCCAGTAGAGCTTGTACCTGTTCTTCGACGGCTTGGGATCTTTTTGGTCTGAGCTTTCTACATCTGTGCTGTACTGGCTGAGACCCTGGATATACTGCCAGCATGTGGCACATTAACTTGGGGTCAAAGACCTGCATGTCTGCGACTTTCCATGCGAAGTGGTCGGCATTTTCTATTAGGAACTGTATAAGGGATTTTTTTGTGTCTCCTTTAAGGGTTGTACCAATATTGGTTGTTTTGTCTGGGACATCTCCGATCTGGACTTTTTCTATCTCGCCTTCTGGTTGCGGACAGAATTCTTTCGGACCTCAAACTCCCCCGAGTTCGATGGTGTGGACTTCTTCTCCTTTGCCTTTGAGGTTCAAACTTTCGTTATAACAGCGGCGGGCCGTCTTCTGGTCTTTTTTTTACCATAGCGATCCCTTCTATAGTTGGAAACTTCATGCATAGTTGTGGAGTTAAGACTACTGCCCCCAGCTAATTTAGTGTTGTCCGACCTATTAAGGCGTTGTAGGCTGAGCTTACGTCGATCATGATGTAGTCTATGTTGAGGGTCCTTGACTGGTTCCCTTTTCCAAAGGTTGTGTGTAGCGAGATGTATCCAAGTGA
This sequence comes from Arachis duranensis, assembly GCF_000817695.3. Lineage (NCBI taxonomy): Eukaryota > Viridiplantae > Streptophyta > Magnoliopsida > Fabales > Fabaceae > Arachis > Arachis duranensis. Next base: position 61,131,116 of record NC_029777.3, read on the forward strand.
TTGGATTGGTGTGTCTCCTAGTCCGAATAAGCTGTTCAGATATGCTCTGAGCTCTTTTTCTTCTTGGCCGAGCTTGTCGAAGGCTGTTTTGAACAAGATGTCGGCCGAGCTTCCTTGATCCACCAGTGTTCGGTGGAGGTTAGCATTGGCTAATACGATAGTAATTACCATGGGATCGTCATGTCCCGAGATGACGCCAGCTGCGTCCTCTTTAGTAAAGGTGATAGTATGGAGGTTGGGTGCCTCTTCTCCTTCCTTGACATGGTAAACTTCTTTGAGGTGTCTTTTGAGAGATGATTTGGAGATTCCTCCTCCCGTGAATCCCTCATGTATCATGTGAATATGCCTCTCCGGAGTACGAGGTGGTCGTTCTATTCGACCAACCTCCTCATCCCTTCTTCTCTTTCTAGGCTCATCTGTCTTACTGGCTAAGTACCGATCTAGTCTCCCTTCTCTGACCAATTTTTCTATGATATTCTTTAAGTCGAAGCATTTGTTGGTGGGATGTCCATAGATTCGATGGTATTCACAATATTCCATCCGTTTTCCTCCTCCCGTTTGCATTTAAGTGGTCGGGGTGGTGGAATCTTCTCCGTGTGGCATACTTCTCTGTAAACTTCTACAAGAGATACCTAGAGAGGGGTGTAGTTGTGGTATTTCTTAATCTTCTCTCCAGGCGGATCATCCTTTTTCTTGGAATCTTTGTCTTTATCTCGGGAGGAGTTGTAGAATCCAGATTTTGGGGTTTCTTCTAGTCGAGAGTTTTCCTCCATGTTGATGTATTTTTCTGCTCGTTCTTGTACTTCATTCAGAGATGTGGGATGGTTCTTTGATATGGATTGACTAAAAGATCCCTCTCGTAGGCCATTGATGAGACCCATAATGGCTGCTTCGGTTGGCAGACTCTGAATGTCCAGATATGCTCTATTGAATCTTTTCATGTAGCTACGAAGACTTTCCCGATCTCCTTACTTGATTCCTAGTAGACTTGGGGCGTGTTTAGTTTTATCTTCTGGATGGAGAATCTGGCTAGAAACTTTTTGGCTAAGTCGTCGAAGCTTGAGATGGACCTGGGAGGCAGATTATCGAACCATTTAATTGCGGCCTTTGTTAGGGTGGTCGGAAAAGCTTTGCACCGAGTTGTGTCTGAGGCCTCGGTGAGATACATTCTGCTTCGGAAGTTGCTGAGATGATGATTGGGATCTGATGTGCCATCATACAAAGTCATATCGGGGGGTTTGAAGTTTTTTGGGATTTTGGCCTTCATAATCTTTTTGGTGAATGGGTCTTGGTCCTTGCGGGAATTATCCTCGTGACTGGATCGAGTAATTTTAGTTTTGAGATTAGCTTTGAGCTTATGGAGCTTGTCTTGTAATTTGCGGCGTCGCCTTACTTCCCTTCGTAGGTCTTTCTCGGCTTCCCGCTGGTATTTGACCTTTTTTTGAGTTATTTTAGGCGATCCTGAAGTGCATCCATGGGTCCCATGTTTACGAAGTCCTTGTCTTTGTTAGGTTGAGAGGTATCATCTAGTGTAACCTCCACGTTCTTATGTGGTGTTTTGTTCTCCACATCAGAGTTGTGGTCGTTGTCCAGGTTGCCTGCCATGATGGTGGGATGACTTTCAGGTTCCTCGGCATTAGTGCCAATGTTCTGAAGGTTACCTGAAACTGTAGGTCGATCTCGGACGAGATCTTCTATACTGGTCGGCGCTGTGGAGTCCGACTTGATGATGGTGGTTAGAGCCGCCGTGTCCGGCTTGTTGGACTTGGTGATGATGCTGATCCTTCGTCACCGGAGGGTTGTGGTACCTACAAGGGATTCCGATGCTTAAGTTAGCAAGGGTATTAAACAGGTTTTTAGTAGAATCAGAGTATGAGTTATACCTGGGTGCTCCAGTGTATTTATAATAGTGTGGAGTGATCTTCTCTTGAGATAAGATAGTTATCTTATCTTATCTTTGAGTGAAGTCATCTTATCTTCAAGGGAACCGCCCTTATCTTTTCAGGCTTGGGCTGTCTTTAGATTTGGGTCGTGTTCCTCTGTTTGGGCCTTCTTGGGCCTCAGTAGTGTTTTGGTCGATCTCTTTGAGAAGAGGTTGGATATTCCTAACCTAAAGAGGTCGGTCATCCTGTCATCAAGCAACCCGGGTCGAACAGCTTGACCCAGGGTATGAACAGTGACCAAAGTGGGAAATGGAAGTATGCCACGGACATGTGCTCGCCACATGTATCTCCTGATCAACTGGGAAAAGTATACCTCCTTCCCCTCTATAATACATCCGATCAGGACAAGCATGTCCACCAGAATCTCTGTAAAATGGGTGGTAGGCATGATATAAGTGGCAAAAATCTGCTGCCATGTCCTAGCCTCTCTCGACAATAAGCAAACAGCATCCCCTTGGCTTCTTATTATCGGTATCCATGACCCAAGGGGCATCCGGGGTGGCAATAACACATCTCAAAGCCTCATAGTCAAAATTCATGCAATACATCGCTACCTCCACCTACTCATAGGCATCTGTGCATCGGTCTTAGGTAGACAATGGAGAGCATCCTCAATAGCAGCTTCGGTAATCAATATTTGTCTGCCTCGTGGGTAAATCGAATCCAGGATCGCTCTGAAGAAATTACAGTAAAATTTCTTGACCCATGACGTGTTTATCCTACCCAACTCCCTATCAACAAAACCTAGGCCCATCCCCTGAATACGGGCTTTAATCGGTCGTCTCAGGTCGGCGGGGATGGCCAATTTCTTCTCTATGTTGAGGTTTTTCTTCTGATAGTTTGAGAAGCGGAGCTCACTATGATGACAAGTCATCTTATGCTAGCTTTTCAAGCATTTTTCACTTGTTTCATTAGGTTTTATGCACTTTCTTGCATTGTAAGTAAGTGGTTTAGAGTGGAATTGCATGGTTTTGTTGAATCAATCAACCATCCTTTATTTGAGACTAAATCATGAGGTTTAAGCTAAAATTAATTGGGGTTTTGAATGATTTACCAACCTTGTGAATTTCGTGATACTTTGATTGGTTGTTTTGATTACTTGTAGGTGAAGAAGAGAAAGAAACAAGGAAAACATGGCCTAAGGAAGAAGAAAAACGTGGCCTATGGAAGAAGGAAAGCGTGGCACATCAAAGGAGAAGCTATAGCGCTCTCTAAAAGAGCTCAGCGCTCTCTATGAGAGCCTTACTCAAGGCCAAGGAAGCAAAGCAAGGAATGATGTGCTCTGCTTGTTAACCGAGCACCAAAAAAGCAAGGCAAAAATCACAATGCTTGGTTAACACAGTTAACTTTATCGGGCTCCAATCCAAATTAAATCCAAGGTGCAATGTTTACTAGTGAAGGCCACAAGGTTCAAACCCATGAGCCAAGGGACCAAGAGAAGTGCTCCTTGCAAGGAAAATAAGCAAAAGTTGGCTGAAATGCATTCACAGGGGTTTGAACCAAGGAGCCGAGGAGCGCTACCTTGGGTTATTCTCCAAAATTGGAGCTGAAGTGCTCCCAGCAAGCCTCGAAGGGAGGGTCCCATCTCAAGCAAAGAGCTCTAAGCTCTCCCCACTCACCGAGCGCTGTTGACACGGACAAGGCGCTGGGAGCGCAACAAACTTAGCAATTTGACATGGCCAGAGGAGCTTGGTGCGCAAGACTTGGCAAGGCTTGGATGCTGCGCTCTTGCCATTAACCGAGCACTATCCTGATGCATGTCCAAGGAGCTTGTCACACAAAATTTGAAGGCCAAGGCAAGGGGGATGCTACGCTCACTCCACCAACCAAGCATTGCCTTGGGAGTGTGACCCATGGTCCAAATTCAACTAAAAATTCAATTTAATTCAATTCTTCACCAAATTAAAAAGCCCACTCCAAATTCTAATATCCAAAAATAGGAAGTGTATAAATAGAAGTTAGTTTGATTTAGAGGAAACTTTTCTTTACCTTTTCTTACCTTTTAGGATTTTTAGACACTTTTAATTTTCATTGGAGAGCTGAATTTGAGATTTTGAGCTTTAGGTTTGGGAATTGGAAGAGAGAATTGAGTTCTCTTCTTCTTTGTTCTTACTTCTACACTCTTCATTCTTTGTTTTGAATCTTGGATTGAGAATTGAAGAAATTCTGTTTCATTCTTGATCTGACATCTCTCTTTGTTTATTTTCTGCATAATTTCAAAGAATTGTGATTTGGATCTACTTCTTCTGCAATTGTTCTCTGTTGGATCAAGGAAGAAATTGAGATCTAGACTTGTTGTCTAGTCTTATTCAACCCCTGAGATCTTCAACTTCTCTTTTAATTATTGCAAGTGAACTGAATTTACCTTTTGTTTTGCTTCTTCAAGCAATTCTTCTTTTTTGTTTAGATCTGCTGCATTTTAATTCACCCATCACTTCTCTGTTGATTGTCATTTACTTTTTCTTGTTTAATTTTTGAAATCCCAGTTTCCAAATCCCTTTATGAATCAAGCAATTTACATCTCTTGCACTCTAAGCTTCAGCTATTTACATTTCTTGCAATCTAAGCTTCTGTCATTTATGTTACTTGCACTTTAAGATTCAGCTTCTTTACTTCCTTTGCCCTTTAATTTACAGTCAATTATCCATCTCCCTTTAAATTTCATGCAATTTAGCCTCTGTTGGATACAAATCACTCAAATTAACACTTGTTTGCTTGACTAAATCAACCACCTAACTAAAATTGCTCAATCCTTCAATCCCTGTGGGATCGACCTCACTCATGTGAGTAATTACTACTTGATGCGATCCGGTACACTTGCCGGTGAGTTTTGTGTTGGATCGCTTTCCACACATAAAGTTTTTGGTGCCGTTTCCGCGGATTGATTAGATTGACAATGATTAAGTAAGGTGGTGGTCTAGATTAAGCATTTTTTTACTTTTCTTCTTTTTTTTACTAACACACTAACTGTTTGAATATTTTCTTAAGCTAACCATAACCTCACTCTAGCAATAGAGTACATTGTTACTGGTTTTCTGGTTTTGTATGTTTCTTGTGTTTTATTTGTATGACAGAGGCAAGAAGAGAGGTTCCCAACTCTGGTGATCCAGACGAAAGAACTTTGAAAAGAATAAGAAGAGAAGCCAGAGGGAAGGGAGTCATTGGTGAAGAAGTTCCTGAGGAAGAATATCAAGAAATGGAAGGGAATCCTTCTCATTCTAACCCACTAGAAGGAGTGGCCAATAACAATCCACTTCAGAGAAGAGTTTTTGCTTCCTACACGTTTGCAAATCCAAGGCATTGTGGGAGTAGAATCCTTACTCCCAATGTCAATGCAAATAACTTTGAATTGAAGCCACAACTCATCACTTTGGTATAAAACAACTGCTCCTACGGAGGAGGCCCACTTGAAGATCCAAACCAACACTTATCTACTTTTCTAAGGATTTGTGACACTATCAAAACCAATGGTGTGCATCCTGATATTTACAAGCTGTTACTATTCCCATTTTCCCTAAGAGATAAAGCTATTAAATGGTTGGAGTCATTTCTAAGAGATAGCATCAATACTTGGGAAGATCTACTAAACTAGTTCTTAGCCAAATTCTATCCTCCCCAAAGAATCATTAGGCTCAAAACAGAGGTCCAAACATTCACTCAGATGGATGGAGAGTCATTCTATGAGGCTTGGGAGTGATACAAGACCCTGATCAGAAAATGCCCTCCTGAAATGTTCAATGAATGGGACATACTTCAGAATTTTTATGAAGGACTAACTTTGAAGGCTTAAGAAGCACTAGATCACTCAGCAGGAGGGCTCCTTACAATTGATGAAGACTGCAGAGGAGGCCCAAAATCTCATTGATATGGTGGCTGACAACCAATATTTCTTTGCTCATCAAAGGCAACGCCAACCATCACAAAGGAAAGACGTGCTAGAGTTGGAAGGAGTAGACACAATCCTAGCTCAACACAAAGTGATGCAGCAGCAAATTCAGCAATAATTTAAGCAAATGGCCAAGAAAATTGATAGCCTCCAAGTTGCAGCAGTGAATACAAGCCAACCATCAACCACATTGGGGTAAAGTGAAGAAGTTTGTGAAGATCAACAGCAAGAATAAGTAAACTACATGCACAACCAAGGATCTGGATCAAATGAAGTTTATGGTGACACTTATAACCCACCCTGGTAGAACCATCCAAACCTTAGATGGGGAGATAGCCACAACCAGAACCAGCAGCCATGGCAAAGGAATTCAAACCAAAATAACTCAAGAAATAACCAGAACTACAACCATCAGAATAATAACCATAATTCATATAGAAAACCCCAAAACAACTACCCAAATTCCAACCATTATCCATCCAATAACCAAACCACCAACCAAAACAACTATCGTCCACCCTCAACAGCTGACAACCAACCACAAATCCCACAAGACTCTCAGAGAATCTCTAACTTGGAGATTTTTATTGAAAAAAATGATGAAACAGCAAGAACTCACAAACAAGAACAATGAAGCTTCCATAATAAACATAGAAAGGCAGATTGGACAACTTTCCAAGCAAGTTATGATTAAAAGGCCATCAAGCTCACTCCTAAGTGACACCATTCCAAATCCTAAAGAAGAATGCAAAGCTATACAGCTAAGGAGTTGGAGAACCTTGGTGAAGGACAAAAAGGCAACTAATAAGCCTTTGGAAAGCAACAAAAAGCCAACAGAGAAAGAGGAAGCTAGCAACAAATAAGTGACACAAGCAAGCAAATTTCAGAGAAGCTCAAAGAGAAGGATGATCAAGAGAAGACTGAAGAGGGAGAGAAGCAGCCACAATTCTCAAAAAAGGGAAGGAAACAATAGAAGGACCGTCTCAAAGATAGATGATACCAGGGCATCTAGGCCAGTTTCACTGACCTTTTTTTATTGTTTTAGGATAGTTTCATGCATTTTCTTAGAGAATAAGGCAAGTTTTGGATGAAAATACACTCACACCTTGATTCAAGCAACTATTATGAATTTTACATGATTTCATGAGGATTTTGCAAGAATTGAGTGACAAATTGATGATGCATAATCTCATGACTTTGACTAGAGCTTTGATGCACTTTATTTGCTTGATTTCAGGACAAAGAAAGCATGGAAGAGCCACGTTAGTAGCCACATTAACCTAGTTAACGTGACCATTAACGTAGAATGGGAATGAGCTTGCAACGTTAATGAGAAAAGTGATCACCAATAACGCCTGCGAAGCCATCATAAGCCCACGTTAATTGCCATGTTAACTAGGCTAACGTAGTAGTTAACGTGGAGACAAAGAAAGCTCCAACATTAGTGGTAAACGTGAACACCACCAACGCTCCAAAAATTGGCAATGAGCCACGTTAAGAGTCATGTTAACTTAGTTAACGTGAACTCTAACGTGTAAGAGAGGAATAATGCCAACGTTAGTGACACTCACCTTTGTCACTAACGTTGGATCAAACTAGCATTGCCCATGTTAGTGGTCATGTTAAGATCACTAACGTGAAAGTTAACGTGGAGCTAAGATTGATGAGCCAACCTTAGTGACACTCACCTTTGTCACTAACGTTGGAGATGGCATTCACTACCACATTAGTGGCCACGTTAACTTAGTTAACGTGAGCTCTAACGTGGAGAGTAGGGGCACTTGGAGCGTTAGTCACAAAGGTAGGTGTCACTAATGCTCTCGAAGATGAGGCATACCCACGTTAAGAGCCACGTTAGTTACACTAACGTGAACTTTAACGTAGGGACAAGGGGCACAAGGCAACGTTATTGGAAAAGGTGAGTCCCAATAATGCTTGCGAAGGTTCATAAGGCAATGTTAGTGGTCATGTTAATGCCACTAACGTTGGAGTTAACATGGGCTATATAGGGTTGGAACGTTAGTAAAAAAGGTCATTGCCACTAACATTCTCGAACCCACAATCTCACTTAACGTTAACATCACTAACACCCATGCCTAACTCAAACTTTTCTGCAAGCTGAGCCTACTAAAGATTGTAACTGCTTCAACTCAAGATCTAAGGCCCACATCCAGGACTTGGAGAACTCACTAGAAGATCAAGAAGAGTAGTATATATAGGAGTAGTTTTGAACTATAGAGAAGCTTGGCACTTTAGAGAACAACGCTCTGTATATTTACTTTTCTACACTTTTAGCTAAGCATGTATTCTTTTCTGCCATTTTTCATTTTTAGAGATATGAACAACTAAACCCCTTTCATTGGGTTAGGGAGCTCTGTTGTAATTTGATGGATCAACTATAGTCTTCATTCTTCTTCTTCTTTCTTCTCTTTTGATTTACTAGAAAGTTTTTGATCTTAAATCAATTGGTTAGTTGTCTTGGAAAAGAAACTCTCCATAATTGGATCTCCTCTGAGCCTTGGAAAAGGGNCAACAATTAAATTAAGGAGTTGGGCAATTGTTCAAGCTTAGAGAGATTGGGTTGCCAAGGAATTGGAACCCAATCACCTAAGATTGCCAAGGAGATCAATAGATGCTTTGATTGAGGAAGAGATGAAAATAAATTTGATCCGGAGAATACAACATCTCCTGAGCCCAATGAATTCCCCATTTCTGATCTTACCCATTCTCTTTACTTTCTGCCATTTATGTCCATGCTCATTTCCCCAAATCCCCGTCTAAGATTCTGCACTTTATTTTCTGCTATTTACTTTCCCGCCATTTAATTTCTGCAATTCTCCAACTACATTCTGTTTAGCTCAACTAGCATACTCTTCCAACTAAAGTTGCTTGATCAATCAATCCCTGTGGGATTTGACCTCACTCTATTGTGAGTTTTTACTTGACGATAATTCGGTATACTTGCCAAAGGGAAATTTGTTGAGAGACAAGTTTTCGTGCATCAAGTTTATGGCGCCGTTACCGGGGATTGATTTTGTATCAACAATGATTAAGTTGGAAGTTCACTAGATTGAGCATTTTTCTTTTGTTTGTTTACTTTATTCAGTCATTTACCTTTAGTTTGTTTAGTTTCTTCCTCATCCCCTATACCGTCTCTGTTTTCTTTCTTTCCTTGTTATTATTTACAATTCTGCTCACTAACCCACTAACTGTTTGATAATTTGCACCACTCACACTAACAATCACTCTAACAAGAATAACCTCTTCATTTCATCTCTTACTGTGTGATTTGTTAGTTGTATGACAGGGAGAAGAGGGGGAGCTTCAACTTCCTTCGATTTAGAACCTGAAAGGACACTCCAGAGACTAAGGAGGAAAGTGATGAGCGGATAATTTATACGCTTTTTGGCATTATTTTTAGGTAGTTTTTAGTAAGTTCAAGCTACTTTTAGGGATGTTTTCATTAGTTTTATGTTAAATTCACATTTTTGGACTTTACTATGAGTTTGTGTGTTTTTCTGTGATTTCAGGTAATTTCTGGCTGAAATTGAGGGACTTGAGCAAAACTCTGAAACGAGGCTGACAAAGGACTGCTGATGCTGTTGGAATCTGACCTCCCTGCACTCAAAATGGATTTTCTGGAGGTACAGAACTCCAAATGGCGCGCTCTTAATGGCGTTTGAAAGTAGACATCCAGAGCTTTCCAGCAATATATAATAGTCCATACTTTATTCGGGAATTGACGACGTAAAGTGGCGCTCAATGCCAAGTACATGCTGCTGTCTGGAGTTAAACGCCAGAAACACGTCATGATCCGGAGTTGAACGCCCAAAACAACTCCAAGAGGAGCCTCAGCTCGTGGATAGATCAAGCTCAGCCCAAGCACACACCAAGTGCGCCCCGGAAGTGGATTTATGCATCAATTACTTACTCATGTAAACCCTAGTAGCTAGTCTAGTATAAATAGGATAAGTTACTATTGTATTAGACATCTTTGGTCTCAATTTTGTTTTATTCTTCATCTTAGGAGGCTATTGATCACGTTTTATGGGGCTGGCCATTCGGCCATGCCTGAACCTTTCACTTATGTATTTTCAATGGTGGAGTTTCTACACACCATAGATTAAGGGTGTGGAGCTCTGCTGTACCTCAAGTTTCAATACAATTACTATTATTTTCTATTCAGTTCTCTTTTATTCTTATTTCAAGATATACGTTGCACTTCAACTTGATGAATGTGATGATCCGTGACACTCATCATCATTCTCACCTATGAACGCGTGTGACTGACAACCACTTCCGTTCTACCTTAGGCCGGGCGCATATCTCTTAGATTCCCCGACAGAATCTTCGTGGTATAAGCTAGATAGATGGCGGCATTCATGGGAATCCGGAAAGTCTAACCTTGTCCGTGGTATTCCGAGTAGGATTCCAGAATTGAATGACTGTGATGAGCTTCAAACTCCTGAAGGCTGGGCGTTAGTGACCGACGCAAAAGAATCAATGGATTCTATTCCAACTTGATTGAGAACCGACAGATAATTAGCCGTGCTCTGACAGAGCATTTGGACCATTTTCACTGAGAGGATGGGATGTAGCCATTGTTAAGGGTGATGCCTCCAGACGATTAGCCATGCAGTGACAGCGCATAGGACCATTTTCCCGAGAGGATGAAAAGTAGCCATTGACGACGGTGATGCCCTACATACAGCTTGCCATGGAAAGGAGTAAGAAGGATTGGATGAAAGCAATAGGAAAACAGAGATTCGAGAGGATTCTAGCATCTCCACACGCCTATCTGAAATCCCCATCATTAATTTACATAAGTGTTTCTATCCTATTTTATTTTCTGTTTATTATTAATTTTTGAAATCCATAAACCATTTAATCTGCCTGACTGAGATTTACATGGTGACCATAGCTTGCTTCATACCAACAATCTCTATGGGATTGACCCTTACTTACGTAAGGTTTATTACTTGGACGACCCAGTACACTTGCTGGTTAAGTTGAACGGAGTTGTGTCCACACATAGCAAAGAGCCATAATAATGATTCCATACAATAACAAAGAATACTACATTGATGTGATCACAATTTCGTCCACCATGTTTTTGGCGCCGTTGCCGGGGATTGTTCGAGTTTGGACAACTGACGGTTCATCTTGTTGCTCAGATTAGGTAATTTTCTTTTCAAAAATCTTTTTCAAAATTTTTCTTTTCTTTTTTGTTTTTCTAAAGAGTATTTTCAAAAAAAATTAATAAAAATACAAAAAAATTATAAAATCATAAAAATAAAAAATATTTTGTGTTTCTTGTTTGAGACTTGAGTCAACTTTTAAGTTTGGTGTCAATTGCATGCTTTAAAAATTTTTCTTGCATTTTTCGAAAATTCATGCATTCATG
>NC_029777.3:61142410-61142786 GCF_000817695.3 Arachis duranensis
TCTTGATAAGTCCTCTTGTTTGATCTTGATGTTTTCTTGTTTTGTGTTGTTTGTTGTTTTTCATATGCATTTTTCATTTGTTAGAGTCCATGCATTAAAGATTTTTAAGTTTGGTGTCTTGCATGTTTTCTTTGCATCAAAAATTTTTTCAAAAATATGTTCTTGATGTTCATCATGATCTTCAAAGTGTTCTTGGTGTTCATCTTGACATTCCTAGTGTTCTTGCATGCATCTTGTGTTTTGATCTAAAATTTTCATGTTTTAGGTCATTTTTATGTTTTTCTCTCTCATCATTTAAAAAAATTCAAAAATCAAAAAATATCTTTTCCTTATTTTTCTCATAATTTTCGAAAATTTGAGTTGACTTAGTCAAAAA
>NC_029777.3:61142925-61145359 GCF_000817695.3 Arachis duranensis
ATATCTTTTTCATTTTTTTTCTATTTTTCGAAAACTTTAAAAATCTTTTCTAAAATTATTTTCAAAACCTTTTCCTTATCTTTATATCAAATTTTCGAAAATTCACTAATAATTAATGTGATTGATTAAAAAAATTTGAAGTTTGTTACTTTCTTGTTAAGAAAGGTTCAATCTTTAAGTTCTAGAATCTTATCTTGTAGTTTCTTGTTAGTGAAGTAAGTAATTTTAAAATTTTAAAAATTAAATCTTTTTATCTTTTATCATATCTTTTTCAAAAATTTTATCTTGTTCAAAATTTTGATTTCAAATATCTTATCTAACCTCTTATCTTCTTATCTTTTCAAATTTGATTTTAATATCTTTTTCAACTAACTCTTTGACTTTGTGTTTGTTTCTTATCTTTTTCAAAACCACCTAACTACTTTTTCCTCTCTAATTTTCGAAAATATCTCATTCTTTTTTTTTTCAAAAAAATTCTTTTTAATTGTTTTAATTTTAATTCATCTTTAATTTCCGAAATTACTAACTCCTTTTCAAAAATTATTTTAGAAATTCTCCCTCTCTTTTCTTATTCTATTTAATTATTTATTTACTAACACTTCTCTTCACCTCTCTTCATCTAAAAATCCGAACCCACTCTTCTTCACTCTTCTCCCCTTTCTTCTTCTACTAACATAAAGGAATCTCTATACTGTGACATAGAGGATTCCTCTTTCTTTTCTTGTTTTCTTCTCTTTCATATGAGCAGGAACAACGACAAAAGCACTCTTGTTGAAGCTGATCCTGAACCTGAAAGGACTTTGAAGAGGAAACTAAGAGAAGCTAAATTACAACAATCTAAAGGTAACCTTTCAGAAATTTTCGAACAAGAGAAGGAGATGGCAGTCGAACCCAATAATGATAATGCAAGAAGGATGCTTGGTGACTTTACCAAACCAACGTCTAAATTTGATGGAAGAAGCATCTCCATTCCTGCCATTGGAGCAAATAATTTTGAGCTGAAACCTCAGCTAGTTGCCTTAATGCAACAAAACTGCAAGTTTTATAGACTTCCATCTGAAGATCCTTATTAGTTTTTAACTGAGTTCTTGCAAATCTGTGAGACTGTAAAGACGAATGGAGTTGATCCTGAAGTCTACAGACTCATGCTTTTCCTTTTTGCTGTAAGAGACAGAGCTAGAATATGGTTAGATTCACAACCTAAGGATAGCCTGGACTCCTGGGATAAGCTGGTCACGACTTTCTTGGATAAATTCTTTCCTCCTCAAAAGCTGAGCAAGCTTAGAGTGGATGTTCAGACCTTTAAACAAAAAGATGGTGAATCCCTCTATGAAGCTTGGGAAAGATACAAGCAGTTGACCAAAAGGTGTCCATCTGACATGTTTTCAGAATAGACCATGTTAGATATATTCTATTATGGTCTATCTGAGTTTTCGAAAATGTCATTGGACCATTCTGCAGGTGGATCCATTCACCTAAAGAAAACACCTGCAGAAGCTCAAGAACTCATTGACATGGTTGCAAATAACCAATTCATGTACTCTTCTGAGAGGAATTCCGTGAATAATGGGACGCCTCAGAGGAAAGGAGTTCTTGAGATTGATGCTCTGAATGCCATATTGGCTCAGAACAAAGTGTTGACTCAGCAAGTCAACATGATCTCTCAAAGTCTGAATGGATGGCAAAATGCATCCAACAATACTAAAGAGGCAGCTTCTAAAGAAGCTTATGATCCTGAGAACCCTGCAATAGCAGAGGTAAATTACATGGGTGAACCTTATGAAAACACCTATAATTCATCATGGAGAAATCATCCAAATTTCTCATGGAAGGATCAACAAAAGCCTCAACAAGGCTTTAACAATGGTGGACGCAATAGGCTGAGCAATAGCAAGCCTTTTCTATCATCTTCTCAGTAACAGACAGAGAATTCTGAATAAAACACTTTTAATTTAGCCAATGTAGTCTCTGATCTGTCAAAGACCACTTTCAATTTCATGAGTGAAACAAGATCCTCCATCAGGAATCTGGAGGCACAAGTGGGCCAGCTGAGTAAGAAAGTCATTGAAACTCCTCCCATTATTCTCCCAAGCAATACAGAAGAGAATCCAAAAGGAGAGTTCAAGGCCATTGATGTGATCAATATGGCCGAATGCACAAGGGAGGAGAAGGACGAAAATCCTAGTGAGGAAGACCTCCTGGGACGTCCCTCAAGCAAGAGGGAGTTTCCTATTAAGGATCCAAAGGAATATGAGGCTCATATATAGACCATAGAGATTCCATTAAATCTCCTTCTGCCATTCATGAGCTCTGAAGACTATTCTTCCTCTGAAGAGGATGAAGATGTGACTGGAGAGCAAGTTGCTCAATATTTAGAAGCTATCATGAAGCTGAATGCCAAGTTGTTTGGTAATGAGACTTGGGAAAGTGAACC
>NC_029777.3:61145451-61147997 GCF_000817695.3 Arachis duranensis
ACAAGATCCTGGCAAGTTCTTAATACCTTGTATCATAGGCACATTGACATTTGAAAAAGCTCTATGTGATCTGGGGTCAGGGATAAATCTTATGCCACTCTCTGTAATGGAGAAGCTGGGGATCATTGAGGTACAACCTGCCTTGTTCTCATTACAATTGGCAGACAAGTCATTAAGACAAGCTTATGGAGTAGTAGAGGACGTGTTAGTAAAGGTTGAAGGCATTTACATCCCTGCTGACTTCATAATCTTAGACACTAGGAAGGAAGAGGATGAATGCATCATCCTTGGAAGACCTTTCCTAGCTACAGCAGGAGCTGTGAAAGATGTCAACAGAGGTGAATTAGTCCTTCAATTGAATGGGGACTACCTTGTGTTTAAGGCACATGGACATCCCTCTGTGAGAAAAGAGAGTAAGCATGAAGAGCTTCTCTCAGTTCAGAGTCAAGAAGAGCCCCCACAGTCAAACTTTAAGTTTGGTGTTGGTAGGCCACAACCAAACACTAAGTTTGGTGTTAAGACCCCATATCCAAACTCTAAGTTTGGTGTTGGGACTATACAACATTGACCTGATCACCTGTGAGGCTCCATGAGAGCCCACTGTCAAGCTAATGACATTAAAAGAGCGCTTGTTGGGAGGCAACCCAATTTTATTTATCTAATTTTTATTTTATTTTATTTTATTGTTATTTTGTGTTTTATTAGGTACATGATCATGTGGAGTCACGAAAAAAATATAAAAATTAAAAATAGAATCAAAAATAGCAGAAGAAAAATCACACCCTGGAGGGAGGATAGACTGGCGTTCAACGCCAGTAAGGTGCATCTGGTTGGCGTTCGACGCCAGTACAGAGCATGAATCTGGCGCTGAACGCCAAAAACAAGCAACATTCTGGCGTTTGAACGCCAGAAATGTGCCTTGAGAAAAGCTGGCGCTGAACACCAGTAACAAGCATGGAACTGGCGTTCAACGCCAGAAACATGCTATACATGGGTGTTGAACGCCCAGAACATGCTTCACATGGGCATTGAACGCCCAGAACGTGCATCACCTCGGTGTTTAAACGCCAGAAAGGTATGCAAAGGCATTTTACATGCCTATTTGGTGCAAGGATGTAATTCCTTGACACCTCAGGATCTGTGGACCCCACAGGATCATCTCAGGATCTGTGGACCCCACAAGATCCCCACCTAACATATTCTCACCTTACCTCCTAATCCTATAACACTCTTCCCCATGTCACACTTCCCAACAACTTCAATCTCTCTTCCCAATTACCCCCTTCACCACTCACATCCATCCACTCTTCCCCAAAAACCCCACCTACCTCCAAAATTCAAAAATCTTTCCCACCCGAACCCACCCTAAATGGCTGAACCTACCCTCTCCCATTTTCCTATATAAACCCCTCCATTCCACTTCATTTTCACACAACACAACCCTCTATTTTCTACCTTGGCCGAAACCTACACTCCCCTTTCTCCTCCATATTTTCTTCTTCTTCTTCTTCTCTTCTTTCTTCTCTTGCTCGAGGGCGAGCAATATTTTAAGTTTGGTGTGGTAAAAGCATAAGCTTTTTGTTTTTCCATTACCATCAATGGCACCTAAGGCCGAGGAATCCTCTAAAAAAGGAAAAGGGAAGACAAAAGCATCCACCTCCGAGTCATGGGAGATGGAAAGATTCATCTCCAAAAGCTATCAAGACAACTTCTATGATGTTGTGACATAGAAGAAGGTGATCCCTGAGGTCCCTTTCAAGCTCAAGAAAAATGAGTATCCGGAGATCCGACATGAGATCCGAAGAAGAGGTTGGAAGTCTTAACTAACCCCATGCAACAAGTCGGAATCTTAATGGTTCAAGAGTTCTATGCCAATGCATGGATCACTAGGAACCATGATTAAAGTATGAACTCGAGTCCAAAGAATTATCTCACAATGGTTCGGGGGAAATACTTAGATTTTAGTCCAGAGAATATGAGGTTGGCGTTCCATTTGCCCATGATGCAAGGAGATGTACGCCCCTACACTAGAAGGGTCAACTTTAATCAAAGGTTGGACCAAGTCCTAATGGACATATGTGTGGAAGGAGCTCAATGGAAGAGAGACTCCAAAGGCAAGCCAGTTCAACTAAGAAGACTGGACCTCAAGCCTGTGGCTAGAGGATGGTTGGAGTTCATTCAACGCTCCATCATTCTCACTAGCAACCGATCTGAAGTTACGGTGGATCGGGCCATCATGATTCATAGCATCATAATTGGAGAGGAAATAGATGTTCATGAAGTCATCTCCAATGAATTCTACAAAATAGCTGAAAAGCCCTCCACCATGGCAAGGCTAGCTTTTCCTCACCTTATTTGCCATCTATGTTACTCAGTTGGAGTTATCATAGAAGAAGACATCCCCATTGAAGAGGATAAGCACATAACCAAGAAGAGGATGGAGCAAGCAAAAGAGACCCTCCACAGATCTCAAGAGATGCATGAGGAAGCTCATCATCAAAAAATCCCTGAGATGCCTCAAGGGATGCACTTTCCTCCCAACAACT
>NC_029777.3:61148126-61148781 GCF_000817695.3 Arachis duranensis
GTAATAAGAGAAGATCAAAGAGCAATGAGGGAGGAGCAACAAAGGCAAGGAAGGGACATAGAAGAGCTTAAGGACATTGTTGGTCCTTCAAGAAGAAGGCGTCACCATCACTAAGGTGGATTCATTCCTTGTTCTTATTTCTTTCTGCTTTTCGGTTTTTATGTTATGTTTATCTATGTTTTGTGTCTCTACTTCATGATCATTAGTAGTTAGTAACTATTTCTTAAATGAAAAATGTTTTTAATTCAAAAGAAGAAGAAGTACATGAATTTTGAATTTATCCTTGAATTTAGTTTAATTATATTGATGTGGTGACAATACTTTTTGTTTTCTGAATGAATGCTTAAACAGTGCATATTTTTTATCTTGTTGTTTATGAATGTTAAAATTGTTATCTCTTGAAAGAATGATGAACAAAGAGAAATGTTATTGATGATCTGAAAAATCATAAAATTGATTTTTGAAGCAAGAAAAAGCAGTAAAAAAGCAAAGGCTTGCGAAAAAAAAATGGCGAAAAAAAATAGAAAAAGAAAAAGCAAGCAGAAAAAGCCAATAGCCCTTAAAATTAAAAGGCAAGGGTAAAAAGGATCCAAGGCTTTGAGCATCAATGGATAGGAGGGCCCAAGGAAATAAAATCCAAGCCTAAGCAGCTAAA
>NC_029777.3:61149078-61154485 GCF_000817695.3 Arachis duranensis
CATCTGTGTTCAAGAATCAACATGCTTAACTAGGAGAATCAATAACACTATCTGAACTTCTAAGTTCCTAGAGAAGCCAATCATTCTAAACTTCAAAGAAAAAAGTGAGATGCCAAAACTGTTCAGAAGCAAAAAGCTACAAGTCCCGCTCATCTAATTATAATTAATATTCATTGATATTTTGGAATTTATAGTATATTCTCTTCTTTTTATCCTAATTGATTTTCAGGTGCTTGGGGACAAGCAACAATTTAAGTTTGGTGTTGTGATGAGTGGATAATTTATACGCTTTTTGGCATTGTTTTTAGGTAGTTTTTAGTAAGTTCAAGCTACTTTTAGGGATGTTTTCATTAGTTTTTATGTTAAATTCACATTTCTGGACTTTACTATGAGTTTGTGTATTTTTCTGTGATTTCAGATAATTTCTGGCTGAAATTGAGGGACTTGAGCAAAACTCTGATAGGAGGCTGACAAAGGACTGCTGATGCTGTTGGAATCTGACCTCCCTGCACTCAAAATGGATTTTCTGGAGGTACAGAACTCCAAATGGCGCGCTCTTAATGGCGTTAGAAAGTAGACATTTATAGCTTTCCAGCAATATATAATAGTTTATACTTTATTCGGGAATTGATGACGTAAAGTGGCGCTCAATGCCAAGTACATGCTGCTGTCTGGAGTTAAACGCCAGAAACACGTCACAACCCGGAGTTGAACGCCAGAAACACGCTATAACTCGGCGTTCAACTCCAAGAGGAGCCTCAGCTCGTGGATAGATCATGCTCAGCCCAAGCACACACCAAGTGCACCCCGGAAGTGGATTTATGCATCAATTACTTACTCATGTAAACCCTAGTAGCTAGTCTAGTATAAATAGGATAAGTTACTATTGTATTAGACATCTTTGGTCTCAGTTTTGTTTTATTCTTCATCTTAGGAGGCTATTGATCACGTTTTAGGGGGCTGGCCATTCGGCCATGCCTGAACCTTTCACTTATGTATTTTCAACGGTGGAGTTTCTACACACCATAGATTAAGGGTGTGGAGCTCTGCTGTACCTCAAGTTTCAATACAATTACTATTAATTTTTATTCAATTATCTTTTATTCTTATTCCAAGATGTACGTTGCACAACACTTTGATGAATGTGATGATCCGTGACACTCATCATCATTCTCACCTATGAACGTGCGTGACTGACAACCAGTTCCGTTCTACTCTAGGCTGGGCGCATATCTCTTAGATTCCACAACAGAATCTTCGTGGTATAAGCTAGATAGATGGCGGCATTCATGGGAATCCGGAAAGTCTAACCTTGTCCATGGTATTCCGAGTAGGATTCCGGAATTGAATGACTATGACGAGCTTCAAACTTCTGAAGGCTGGGCGTGATGACAAGTCATCATATACCCATTTTTCAAGCTAATTCCACTTGTTTTATTAGTCTTTATGCACTTTCTTGCATCCTAAGTAAGTGATTTGGAATGAAAATGCACAACTTCTTTAAATCAAGTAACTACCATTAAATTGATGCTAACTCATGAGGTTTAAGCTAAATTTAATTGAATTTTAATTGATTTATAAGCCTTGTGAATTTAGTGATACTTTGAGTGGTTGTTTTGGTTTATTGTAGGTGAAGAAAAGAAGAAAAGAGAAACCGTGGCTTAAGAAAGCGTGGCCCAAGATGGAAGAAGTGTGGCGCATAAGAGGAAGGAGCAAGCATTGCCCTCCACAAGGGCACACTGCCCTCTAGGAGGGCAACATGAGTAAACAAGCCTTGAGAGACAACACTGCCCTGCCCACGACAAGAGCAGAGCACAAATTGATGCCATGGATCAAGGGGAACAAAAACACTGCCCTGCCCTCCTCAAGGGCAATATCGGGCTCAACAAAGGAAGAAATCCAAAGAAAAAGTTCACCATTGCTTGCCACAAGGAGCGAACACGGAACCATGAGGAAACAAGAAACTAAGCCTTGCTTTGGTGCCAAGAAAATCAAGGAAAAGAGGTAGCGTGCGCGTCACCCAAGTTTCGAACACGGAGCCTCAGCCCTGGCACATTGCCCTGCCCTCCACAAGGGCAGGGCAGCATTTTGGTGATGCACACACGCGCACCATTCTGGCGCACCAAGGGAAGGCTCGGCAGCACCAGCAGCACGCACAGGCATCATTCTGGCGCACCAAAAAGTTCTGCCCTGCCCTCCGCAAGGGCAGGGCAGCATCCTGCAGCACCAACTCGCGCCACACGCACGCACCATGGGCCAAACGCATCATTTTCTGCCCTGCCCTCCACAAGGGCAAGGCAGCCTCCTGGGAGCTACTTTCTTCATGGGCTAAAATTGGATTAAAAATCCAATTTAATTCATTTCTTCACCAAATCAAAAGCCCATCCAAATTAGAGAATTGGGAGGAGAATTTATCTCTCTTCTTCCTCGTTCTTGCTTGAGCATTTTTACTTTTCTTGTTTGAGTTTTGGGTGTGAAGAATTGAGGAAATTCTGTCTCAATCTCCATTCAAAATCTCTTTAATTACTTTTCTGCACAATTGAGTTTAATTTCAATTTCCTTTACTGCTTCTTCTTCAATTTCTTGTTAATTGCTTTGTGGACTTGGATCTGGGAAGGCAATTGAGATATAGACTTTGCTATCTAGTCTCTTGAGAGGCAATTGAGATCTAGACTTTGCTATCTAGTCTCTTGGGTCCTGAGATTCCATTTTCCTTGTTGGTTCTTCTGTGAACCTCTGCTGCAAGATTAATTTCCATTTCTGTTTGAATTCTAGTTATTTCTAATTCAACTGCTGCTTTATTAATTGTTGCAATTTAATTTCCCTTGCTGAAATTCTGAATTCCCAATCCTCAAACCCCTTTTTCATTCAAGCAATTTATCGAATCCCTTTTCCATTCAAGCAATTTACATTTCTTGCAATTTAAGTTACTGCAATTTACATATCTTGCACTTTAAGTTTCAGTCATTTAATTTCTTGTTCTTTAAGATTCATCATTTTTACTTTCCTGCTCTTTAATTTACTGTAATTCTCCCTTCTCCCTTTACATTCCAAGCAATTTAGTTTCTGTCAACGATAAACCACTCAACCAATATTTGATTTGCTTGACTAAATCAACCACTAAACTAAAATTGCTCAATCCTTCAATCCCTGTGGGTTCAACCTCACTCCCGTGAGTTTTATTACTTGATGCGACCCGGTACACTTGCCGGTGAGTTTTGTGTTGGATCGTTTTCCACACATCAAGTTTTTGGCGCCGTCGCCGGGGATTGAAATAGATTGACAATGGTTAAGTGAAGTGGAAATCTAGATCAAGAACTTTTTCTTTTCTGTTCCTTTAACTTTGACTAACACACTAACTGTTTGAAATTTTGCTTAAACTAACTAAAACTTCATTCTAGCAATAGATTGAAGTTTTCATTGGTTTTCTGGATCTGTGTGTTTATTGTTGTGTGTTTGTATGTCAGGTACAGGAAGATCCTCCCCTATCCTCTCTGAAATTGACCAAAGAACTCTTCGAAGAATAAGAAGAGCTGAAAGAGGGAAGAACGTTATTGGAGAGGAAGAATCTGAGGAGGAATTCCAAGAAATGGAAGGAGATCCATCAAATCTCAATCAACCAGGAGGAGGGGCCAACAATAACCCACAACAAAAAAAGAGTCCTGGCTTCATACACATTTGCAAATGCTAGACACTGTGGAAGTAGTATTCTTACTCCTAATGTCAATGCAAATAATTTTGAACTAAAGCCACAACTCATCACTTTGGTTCAAAACAACTGCTCTTTTGGAGGAGGGCCATTAGAGGACCCAAATCAACACTTAGCTATCTTCTTGAGGATTTGTAATACTGTGAAAACCAATGGCGTGCCTCCTGACAGCTACAAGTTGTTGCTCTTTCCATTTTCTCTCAGAGATAAAGCCACTCAATGGCTAGAGACATTTCCAAAGGAGAGCATCAACACTTGGGATGACTTGGTGAGCAAGTTTCTGGCCAAATTTTACCCCCCTCAAAGGATCATAAGATTGAAGACTGAGGTGTAGACATTCACTCAAATGGAGGCTGAAAATTTATATAAAGCATGGGAAAGATATAAGGCACTATTGAGGAAATGTCCACCAGAGATGTTCACTGAGTGGGATAGGCTGCAGAACTTCTATGAGGGACTCACTCTGAAGGCTCAAGAAGCACTTGATCATTCAGCCGGAGGCTCATTACAACTAATGAAAACTACAGAGGAAGCTCAAAATCTCATTGATATGGTGGCTAACAACCAATATTTCTTTGCTCACCAAAGGCAACGCCAACCATCACAAAGGAGAGGAGTAATGGAGTTGGAAGGAGTGGATTCAATCTTAGCTCAAAACAAAATGATGCAGCAGCAGATTCAACAATAATTTGAGCAAATGGCCAAAAGGATTGATGGCTTGCAAGTTGCATCAGTGAGTGCCACAAGCCAACCATCAACTCCTTGGGGGCAAAATGAAGAAATTCAAGAAGAGCAACAGCAAGAGCAAGTCCAATACATGCACAACCAAAATCCTGGAACAAATGAAGTCTATGGAGACACTTACAATCCTTCTTGGAAGAACCATCCCAACCTCAGATGGGGAGACAACCACAATCAAATTCAGCAGCCATGACAAAGGAACTCAACTCAAAACAATTGGAAAAACAAAACCACAACAACCAGCCAACCGCTACCCAAAACACATACAGATAACCACAAAATACCTATCCCAACTCTAACCATTATTCACCCAATAACCACCCAACTAACCAAAACACTTACCATCATCCATCAGCACCCCAAAACCAACCAATCTCACAAGACTCTCAGAGGATCACTAATTTAGAGATGCTCATGGAAAAGATGATGAAGAACCAAGAATTGACAACAAAGAACCAAGAAGCTTCCATGAAGAACCTAGAGAGGCAGATTGGGCAAATCTCCAAATAAATTTCTATTGAAAAACCATCAAGCTCACTACCAAGTGACACCATTCCTAATCCAAAAGAGGAATGCAAGGCAATACAGTTGAGGAGTGGAAAAATACTGCTGAAAGATGAAGAAGCCACCAAGAAGCCCAAGGAAAGTGACCAGAAACAAGTTGAAAATGAGGCAGCCAATGAAGAAGAAACAACAGCAAGCAAGTACTCTCAGAATCAACCTCAAGAGAAAGAAAATACACCACGAAATCTGAAGAAGGGAAAGCAGATCGTGGAAGAACCAATTCCAAGACAACACCAAGGGAAGAAAAGCTTGACATCTCCACTGCCTTATCCCCAAAGATTCCACAAAGAGACAAAGGATCAACATTTCCATAAATTCCTTGAGACTTTCAAGAAACTGGAAATCAACATACCTTTGGCTGAGGCATTGGAGCAAATGCCTCTGTATGCCAAG
>NC_029777.3:61154536-61160307 GCF_000817695.3 Arachis duranensis
TAGGAGAGGTGAAACCAATACAGATGTCCTTGGAATTGGTAGACCAATCAGTGGTATATCCTAAAGGGTTGATTGAAAACCTTTTAGTTAAGGTTGACAAGTTCATCTTTCCAGCAGACTTTGTGATCCTAGAATCAGCATAGAATGAGAATGACTCCATAATACTTGGTCGACCATTTTTGGCCACTGCTAGAGCCATTGTAGATATAGAGCAGGGAGAGCTAACCCTCAGGATGCATGAGGAGAGCATCACCTTGAAAGTCTTTTCAGAATTACAAAGTAATGAAGAAACAAGCAAGACAAGTAGTGACTTCCTTCCAAAGCAAGCAATCAACAAGGTAGTAGAACAGAAAAATAAGCAGGTGCAAGAAGAAAAAGGAATTCAAAAAGAAACTGGGATGATAAACAAGAAGGAAGGTATCACAACCTAAGTCACTGTCAAGGAAGAAAGATCAATAAGAAAGAAAAAGATGAAGAACAAGAAGAAGGCTTACAAAGGGTGGAAGAATAAGAAAATCCCAACTGAAGGATTTTCCAAAGGTGATAAGGTGCAATTAGTGTATCAACAGCTGGGAACAGAAGATTATTACACTGTCAACCAAGTACTTTCTCTTGAGCATATTGAAATTGAGCATCACGACACACAGAGAAAGCTTACAGTGAGAGGTGACAAGTTGAGACATCACCAGCATCAACCACCCTAAAGGGAGTTCAATGTCAAGCTAGTGACAATAAAAGAGCGCTTCATGGGAGGCAACCCATGATTTAAGATTCCTGTCTTTTCTTTCATCTAATAAGCTATGATTCCCCTGAGTATGATTTTGAACTTTCATATTTGATAAATGCATACATTGTTTTAGAGCATAAGTCAGACTTCTAAGTTTGGTGTCCCTTAAGGCACACTCAACTTTTGCTTTTCAAAAAAGGAAAGGGGGCTATTCCTAGAACATATGAAATGCCATCTTGATAAAGCATATGACCAAACACTAAGTTTGGTGTCTACATACGCAATATTGTTCTACAGATTAGTTTCTCATTTATGGAATCAAAACCATACAGAAAGGGATCATGCATCAAGTTTTTATCATAAAACACATCAATTGTGAAGAATGGTTTGCATAAATATAAAATACATCAATTGTGAAGAATGGTTTGCATTGATAAGCCATCCCCTCAATAAGAGATAAGTTTGGTGTTCACCAACTTTTAGCATATTTAATTAAGGGACACAATTGATCGCAAAAAAATCAAATAATAATTAAACAAAACAAAACAACTTTCTTCTTTATTACAAGTCAATTGCCAACGTTTATATTAATATTCTAAGGCTAGCTGTTTTGGTTTATTTAGGAGGAAGAGATTGCGACAAAAGCAAGGAGGGGCCACGGCTAGGATAAGCTAAGTGAGGATGGTCACATGTGCCTAGAGAAATGCGCTCCTTGGGAAGCAGAATCTGCATGCATGCACCATCGAACACATAAATACATGCAACCAATGAGAAGAGAATCCTCGTCAAAGCCTCAACAAGGCATGCAGACCGTTCGATCCATGAACCTTTTGTATGATCAACTCAATCTCAACCCTTCATGAACACCAACGAACTCCTTCCTCATTCATTATGGTTTTTTTTAGAAGGTTTGAGGAATTTGCCTATAAATAGCCGTTAGCACCAAATGGCTTACACACTCATACAAACCACTTTCACTTGTAAGCTATAATCTCCTCTACTCCCGAAACTAAAGCCAACAATTTCTTTCTCTTGCACAACAAAATTGAGCATCATCCCAAACACAACACATTCTTCTCTTACTTCCAATTTTTACCTCCTTTTCACTTCAAATCTGATGGCCTCCTCAAGTTCAAAAAGAAGGCCAGGAAAGGAATCAATGGTGACCGAGCCTCCATCATTTGACACGAGAAAATTTAGGTCCCAGTTCCATGAAGGAAGATATCACAGATTCATGAAGACAAAGAATGTTATTTATGAGAAGGGCCTTGAGTTGAAGGAAGGAGAATACCCCATCATGAGGCAAATCACTAAAGAAAGAAGGTGGGAACTCTTATGTGCTCCTCTCGTTGACATCAGTGCAGTCATGATCAGGGAGTTCTGGCTTACTTATGGCTCAAGAAAGTGCATAAAACCTATTGAAAACAAAGAAAAAAGACTAGTGAAACTAGGCTAAGATGACCTGTCATCAGTTATGAGACCAGATTGCAGATGGAAAACAATCCTGATGAGATCTTGCAAGGGCTATGTGTAGAAAATACAGACTGGGAAAGATACTCAAAAGGAGTTCCAAGCTACTTGAGGAGAATAAACCTGACTCCTATGGCCAAAGGATGGTACGAGATAGTAAGGAGGTCTATTCTCCCTACTGGAAACGCTTCTTGGGTTACAATCAAACGAGCACTCTTGACATACTGCATCCTACATGGAGGTGAAGTCAACCTCGCACAACTCATAGCTGACAGTATTCAAGAGATGGCTAATAGCACAAGTAAATCAAGTGGTCTTGGACATCCAAGTACCATCCTTAGGCTATGCAACAAAGCGAGAGTGATCTTTGAAGATGAGGACACAGAAAAGGTCAAAAAGGGGAAAGGAATCACCAAGAAAAGTATGGAAGGAATGAATGAAGACGATGATCAAGAGGGGGTGGTAGCTCCCAGACAAAGGAGATCACAAAGAGAAGAAGGACGAAATCATGCTCATGATGCCAAGACATGAGCCAGTTACAAAGAGCAATTGAAGAACTATCTCAGCAACTCATGCAAGCTCAACAAGGACAAAATCAGGGGCGCCAAGAGCAATATCTAGAGCCCCATCCAGAGTTTAGGGAGCTATATTTGAAGGACAAAGAGGAACGAGAAGCTTGGCAGCATCAAATGGAGGAGAAGCAAGAGAGATGGCAACAACAAATGATGACTCAGCAGCAAGAATTTCAAGCACAGATTCATGAAGGACAAAAAGAGCAATATAAAGAATTCAAAGAATCATATGACAAGCTGTATTTTAGTCAAGCTAAAGCAGGGGAATATAGTCACAACCTGTATCAATGGAAGAATATTCATCACACCATGGAAGAAGTTAGATATGTGCAAAGAATGAAGAGTGATGAAAACATACAAGCAAGGTTGGAGTACTTGACCCACAATTTGCCAACACTCAATCCACAGATCAAGCCATTTGAGCAATGCCCTGAATTTGATGCCAAGCAAAAAGCAAGGTCTCATCATTATACGGAGCTAACACTTAACAGATTGGAAGAAGTTGGACTCTCAGGGCTCTTAGATTCTGTTTGGGATAGAAGATGCCCTGGTGAAGAAGTCCGAGACTACTCCAAGCTAGGAAAGAGAAAGAAGAAAAAGGGAGAATCAAGCAGCAGCCACAATCATTAGAAGGTGGCAAAGTTCTTTCATACTTCCTCTTTCATGTCTCTAATAAGGAGATACATGTCTGAAACATGATATGCCTCCATTGTTTATTTCTTTTACTTCATGCAATTTTTGTTCTTTGCTTTTCTTTTAGTCATTTAATAAATAGCTAGAGAAATGCCAAATCTGCATGCTGCTTGTTATTCATCACTTAGCTAAATTTTGTTTTGTTTCCCACATGCTTGAATAAAAGAGAATTATTTGAATTGAAAAGTAAAATATCCAATGTTGCATAAGTTAGAATGGAAGTTAATGGTGGTATATGTGTTTGATTAAATGCATAACTCATGAAATAATTGCTGCATAGTATCATTTTCATTAAAGTGTGAGTTAGCTTGCTGTTATAAAGATTCTTATCAATAAATAAAAAGCCCTTGAGAACAAAAACAGAAAGAAAAGGAAGAAGAAAAAGCCAATGTGGCAAGAAAAACAAAGAATAAAGGTTGGACACCAATAGCTTGGACCCTAGGACATATGCCTGTGGTGTTCTTGTACTAAGATATGCTTGGATAAGTAAATTCTATAGGGTATTTTAAAACCCGGTCACTTAGATCAACTGATTTGGGATGGCCAATTGAAAGTCCACAATAAAGAGCAACTTAGATACAGAACATTTAGTTATCCAAAGAGATGCTGGGCATCAATGATCCTAGGAGGAAATAGTGAGCCATGTGTCTGTGGTGGAAAGATGTTGAGTAAAAAAATAAAGCCAAAGGCTACTACTGCAACATTAGACACCAAACCTCCAAAAGAATAATAAGCTTGTCAAGCATTATAAGAAAGAAAAGTTAGCAAGGGAATAATTAAAAAGTAAGTCTTATAACAGCAAGTTTAGCAAGCCTTTGAGGAAAGATGTATATTATGTAACAGCAACAATAATTGAGTTATCATTGTCTGCATAAAGACTCCATAAATCAAATTCTGTTATATGCCTAATAAGGATATGTTTGCTATTCTGGTTCATTTCATTTTCTCTTAGTTTTGATGCTTGCTTGGGAACAAGCAAGAATTAAGTTTGGTGTTGTGATGACAGGTCATCATATACCCATTTTTCAAGCTAATTTCACTTGTTTTATTAGTCTTTATGCACTTTCTTGCATCCTAAGTAAGTGATTTGGAATGAAAATGCATAACTTCTTTAAATCAAGCAACTACCATTAAATTGATGCTAACTCATGAGGTTTAAGCTAAATTTAATTGAATTTTAATTGATTTATAAGCCTTGTGAATTTAGTGATACTTTGAGTGGTTGTTTTGGTTTATTGTAGGTGAAGAAAAGAAGAAAAGAGAAAGCGTGGCTTAAGAAAGCGTGGCCCAAGAGGGAAGAAGTGTGGCGCATAAGTGGAGGGAGCAAGCATTGCCCTCCACAAGGGCACACTGCCCTCTAGGAGGGCAACATGAGTAAACAAGCCTTGAGAGACAACACTGCCCTGCCCACGACAAGGGCAGAGCACAAATTGATGCCATGGATCAAGGGGAACAAAAACATGGCCCTGCCCTCCTCAAGGGCAATATCGGGCTCAACAAAGGAAGAAATACAAAGAAAAAGTTCACTATTGCTTGCCACAAGGATCGAACATGGAACCATGAGGAAACAAGAAACTAAGCCTTACTTTGGTGCCAAGAAAATCAAGGAAAAGAGGTAGCGTGCGCGTCACCCAAGTTTCGAACACGGAGCTTCAGCCTTGGCACATTGCCCTGCCCTCCACAAGGGCAGGGCAGCATTTTGGTGATGCACACACGCACACCATTTTGGCGCACCAAGGGAAGGCTCGGCAGCACCAGCAGCACGCACAGGCATCATTCTGGCGCACCAAAAAGTTCTGCCCTGCCCTCCGCAAGGGCAGGGCAGCATCCTGCAGCACCAACTCGCGCCACACGCACGCACCATGGGCCAAACGCATCATTTTCTGCCCTACCCTCCACAAGGGCAGGGCAGCCTCCTGGGAGCTACTTTCTTCATGGGCTAAAATTGGATTAAAAATCCAATTTAATTCATTTCTTCACCAAATCAAAAGCCCATCCAAATCCCAAGATCCAAGAATAGAAAGTGTATAAATAGGAGATAGTTTGATGTAATTAGGACCTTTTCCTTTACTTTTGAACTTTGATCTTTCTTTTGAGCTTTGAACTTTTACTTTTATTTTGAACTTTTGAACTTTCTCTTGGAGACTTCACTGAGATTTTAGAGAATTGGGAGGAGAATTTATCTCTCTTCTTCCTCGTTCTTGCTTGAGCATTTTTACTTTTCTTGTTTGAGTTTTGGGTGTGAAGAATTGAGGAAATTCTGTCTCAATCTCCATTCAAAATCTCTTTAATTCCTCTTCTGCATAATT
>NC_029777.3:61160344-61170033 GCF_000817695.3 Arachis duranensis
TAAATCCCTTTTCCATTCAAGCAATTTACATTTCTTGCAATTTAAGTTACTACAATTTACATATCTTGCACTTTAAGTTTCAGTCATTTAATTTCTTGTTCTTAAAAATTCAGCATTTTTACTTTCCTGCTCTTTAATTTACTGCAATTCTCCCTTCTCTCTTTACATTCCAAGCAATTTAGTTTCTGTCAACGATAAACCACTCAACCAATATTTGATTTGCTTGACTAAATCAACCACTAAACTAAAATTGCTCAATCCTTCAATCCCTGTGGGATCGACCTCACTCCCGTGAGTTTTATTACTTGATGCGACCCGGTACACTTGCCGGTGAGTTTTGTGTTGGATCGTTTTCCATTTCTGTTGGATCGACCTCACCCTTGTTCATAACAATTGCTCATTTGGAGGAAGTGCTCAAGAAGACCCCAATCAACATCTAACCACCTTCCTGAGAATATGTGACACTGTGAAGTCTAATGGAGTCTACCCGGATGTCTATAGGCTGCTTTTGTTCCCTTTTTCACTCAGGGAAAAAGCATCCAAGTGGCTTGAATCCTTTCCAAAGGAGAGCTTAATAAATTGGGAAGAAGTGGTGAACAAGTTTTTAGCAAGATTCTATCCTCCTCAAAGAATTAACAGGCTGAGAGCTAAGGTGCAAACTTTTAGGCAACA
Source organism: Arachis duranensis (assembly GCF_000817695.3). NCBI lineage: Eukaryota > Viridiplantae > Streptophyta > Magnoliopsida > Fabales > Fabaceae > Arachis > Arachis duranensis. The sequence goes on from NC_029777.3 coordinate 61,161,017, forward strand.
AGATGGTGAGACTCTCTATGAGGCATGGGAGAGGTTCAAGGACTTAACAAGAAGATGCCCACCAGATATGTTTAATGAATGGGTTCAACTTCACATTTTCTATAAAGGTCTCTCTTATGAATCAAAAAGGCTGTAGACCATTCCTCAAGAGGCTCTCTAAACAAGAAGAAAACCATTGAAGAAGCCATACATATCATTGAGACGGTAGCTGAGAATGACTACTTATATGCCTCTAAAAGAAGCAACACTCGAGGAGTAATAGAGCTGAACCACATGGATGCATTGCTAGCTCAAAATAAGATGATCACCAAGCAGCTAGTAGATCTTACCAAGAAGGTGGAGGAAAACCAAGTTACAGCAGTCATCACTTTATCACCAACTCAAGAAGGAGTGAATATAGGAGAAGAAGGTGACTGGGAACAAGCCAACTATGTTGGAAACTCACCTAGACAAATCCATGATCCATACTCCAAAATTTACAACTTTGGATGGAGAAATCACTCCAACTTTGGATGGGGGAATCAACAAGACCAAGGCCAAGACCAGAGACGCCACAACCACAATTCCAACAATAATGCAACTCACCAACATACCTCACAGAGAACCTATCAACACTCACCTAACCACCTTTCTCAACCACCTAATCTCAATCCACCATCACTAACCGAGGATAGAATTTCAAGGATTGAGACTCTACTTGAAGACATATGTAGAGAAGTCCAAGACAATAAGGTGTTCAAGGAAGAAGTGCGAGACAATATCAAAACCCAAGAGGAAAACATTAAGAGACTGGAGTCCCAAGTAGGGTATCTATCTCAACAAATTCCCAAACCCACTGATGGATTTCCCAGTGACACGGAGAAGAATCCAAGAGGAGAAACAAGGAAGGTCAGGTGGGAAGAATGTAAGATGATCACCACAAGTGATGAGAGGAGTATGGAGGAAGTAGAACACCTCCAAGATAGTCCAAAGGGAAACCATGAAGAAAGAAACCATGCACCCAACTCACACTCAAGAAAGAGCTGAAGAAAAGGGAGATACTGAACCCATATGCACCCTTTCCCCAAAGGCTTAAGGGTGGTGTAGCAATGAGAATGTATTCAAGATTCCTCGACATGTTTGCATCTCTTGATGTAAATATACCATTCATTAAGGCCCTCTAGCAAATGCCCTCCTACATCAAGTATATAAAGGAGTTACTGGCCAAAAAGAGTTCATTGAGGGGTGGACAGACCATAAAGATGAACAGAGAGTGCAGTGCTCTTATCCAAACAGAGCCACCCACAAAAACGAAGGATCCAAGGAGCTTCCGAATTCCCTGTGCTATAGGAGAAACAATGATTGATAAGGGACTCTGCGACCTGGGAGCAAGTATCAACCTAATGCCTCTATTTCTCATGAAAAAGCTTCAAATCAATGAGCTAACACCCACAGATGTAATCATCAAATTGGCTGACAAAACTCAAAAACAGGCAATAAGAGTGGTTGAGAATGTGTTAGTTATGGTCGGGAACTACTTCTTCCCCACAGACTTTGTCATCCTGGAAATGGATGAGAATCCTATTCACCTCATCATTCTGGGAAAGCCATTTTTAGCCACAGCCAGGGCACTTATAGATGGGGAGCGAGGAGAGCTAGTACTGAGAATACATGATGAATAGCTCACCTTCAATGTTTTCAAACCCTCACAAGAAGCATATAATGATAACAAAGATTTGAAGGAAGAGTCAAACAAGGGAGCTCAAGCACTACCCCTAAGAACTCCTGTGGTCAACAACCAATGTGATCAGAAAGAACATCAACCAAGTGTAATCTAAAAGGAACCAGACCCACCAGAGTCGTATGAGACAAGCAACAAAACTTCCCTCAAAGGGAAAACCACAAGTAGCAAAGCGACATCAAAGGACACAAGAAAAAATGTCCCAAGGGGATGAAAAAACAAGAAAATCCCTACAGAAGGTTTCTCACAAGGAGATGAAGTGGTCTCTGCCTACTTTCCATCTATACCACCTCATCTCCCCACCATTCCATCTCAGTTGCCTCCAGTATACACCATCAATAAAATCTTATCTCTGGAACATGTGGAACTTATCAACGAAGCCAATGGAAACATGTTCACTGCAAGGGGGGAAGATTTTAAGCACTACCAACCACCTTGACAAGGACCAAACGTCAAGCTAATGACGCTAAAGAAGCGCTTCATGGGAGGAAACCCATGTTCTACACCCTCTCTCCTTAATCTCTAATAGTAGTAATAAAGAAAAGTTCATGGATTCTAAATCAACTTCGACAAATAATATAAGAATCCCTACATGCAACATATAGTACATGACAAGTTTGGTGTTCAAGGCACACCAAGAGGGCTTGAACACACTCAATAGTATGAAAACCCTTTCAAATCTTGTTATACCATATGATCACAAACAAGTTTGGTGTTACCTACATTGCATGCATGGGAACTTGAATGGTCGATTGATTTGTATCTATGAAAAGCAATTAGTTGTTTAGATATTTCAAAAAACAAAAGAAAAAGATTTTTTTTAGTAGCTAGTTCACACTTAATCTTTCCCACCAACAATCTCAATTAACTGTTTGCATTTCTTTTGTCTTATATAGGAAATCAAAAAAGGGTATTGATGGTACTTGATAGGACAATCAAGGAAGGGAGATTCGGCCACTCTACCAAGGAACTTATACACTTGTCTCCAAGGGGAGTATCTAGGAAAATGTTGCCATGCAACATTGGAAAGTGGATAGCCTTGGAGACCGAATCAAGAACCTCATAAAAGAGGCGATCCTTGTGCTCATCCAAGGTCAAGCCCCAATCGTCCATCACAAAACAACACTATCAATCCACACCTTTCAAACACCCATCATTCTTCTATATAAAGGATCCTCATTCTGCACCCTCTCCATACACTTCTTGTTCTCATTCATCTCCCTTCCCTCTTTCGAACACACACATTTCATCATCCACCAAAATTTTCATACACACCCTCCTAGCCATCTTGTGAGTAACAAACCCATTAACCATCACTCATGGCTTCATCTAGATCTAAAAGGAGAAGAGGAAACGAGCCCATGGAGCAGCCTCCTTCCGATGCCGGGAGATTCAAGACCACTTTCCATGAGCTTCAATATGAATGGATCAAAAACAAGAAAATCTTACCAGAATTGACATTCCAGTTCAACGAGGATGAGTGCCCTAAGATCAAGGAGAAGATTACACAGAGGGGTTGGCAAAAGCTCACTGTTCATACCCTGGGTCGAGCTGTCCGACCCGGGATGTTCGACAGACAAAGCGACCGACCTCTTCAGGACGGGACAACCCGACCTCTTTCCAAATAGAGGAACACGCCCCAAATCCTAAGGCAGCCCAAGCCTACAGAGGGAAGGGCGGTTCCCATGAAAGATAAGCTGACCTCACCTAAAAGATAAGATAAGATAAGATAACTAACTTATCTTATCTAAAAAGGTCACTCTACACCATTATAAATACACTTGAGCACCCAGGTATAACTCATACTCTGATTCAACTCAATACCTGTTTAATACCCTTGCTAACTTAAGCATCGGAGTCCCTTGCAGGTACCCCCCACCCTTCGGTGACAAGGGATCAGCAGTGCAGTCAGTCCAACAATTCGGACACGACAGCTCCGGTCATTTTCCATCAGCCGGACACATTAACACCGACCAGTACAGAAGATCTCGTCCGAGATCGACCTACAGTTTCAGGTAACCCTCGGAACATTGGCGCCGTTGCCGGGGAACCTGGAAGTCATCCCATCACCATGGCGGACGACCATGACAACGACCACGATTCAAATTTGGAAGATAGAACACCGCACAAGAATGCGGATGTTACACTCAAAGATACTCCGGAGCTCAACGGGGACAAAAATTCATCAAATCCATGAGTGATAGAGGCGCTTCAAGATCGATTAAAGCAACTTGAGAAAGAAGCCCAACATCAACGTGAAAAAGAAGAGGATCTACATCGGGAGATAAGGCGACGCCGAGAATTAGAAGATAAACTTCTAAAACTCGAAGCCGATCTCAAAACTAAAGCTACTAAATCCACTCCAGAGGATAGCTCTCGCAAGGATCAAGATCCTTTCACCAGGGAAATTATGAAATCCAAAATCCCAAAAGATTTCAAACTTCCGGATATGACTCTGTATGACGGCACTTCAGACCCCAACCATCATCTCAGCAATTTCAGAAGCAGAATGTACCTCACTGACGCCTCGGATGCAGTTCGCTGCAAGGCCTTTCCAACAACTCTTACCAAGACAGCCATTAGATGGTTCGGCAACCTACCTCCAAAATCTATCTCGAGTTTCGATGACCTAGCCAAAAAGTTCTTGGCCAGATTTTCCATACAAAAGGACAAAGCCAAACATGCACCTAGCCTACTAGGAATCAAGCAAGGAGATCGGGAGAGTCTTCGTAACTACATGGAAAGATTCAACAAAACATGCATGGACATACAAAGTCTACCAATAGAAGCTGCCATCATGGGCCTCATAAATGGCATACGAGAAGGACCATTTAGCCAATCTATATCAAAGAAGTACCCCGCATCCCTAGACGAAGTACAAAAACAGGTGCAGAAGTACATCAACATGGAAGAGAACTCTCGACTTGGGGAAGCCTCGAGGTTCGGTTCTGCCTACCGGGATAAAGAATCCAAGAAAAAGGAAGATCGCTCCGGGGAGAAAATCAAAAAATATCATAACTACACCCCTCTTAGGGTATCCTTGGTAGATGTTTACAAAGAAGTCTGCCATACGGAATAAATACCCCCAGCTCGGCCACTCAAAGGCAAAAGGGGAGGAGGAAATCGGAATGAATACTGTGAATATCATCGAGTCCGAGGACACTCCACCAACGAATGCTTTGACATGAAAAAAGTCATAGAGAAATTAGTAAGGGAAGGAAAATTAGATCGGTTCTTGGCCAATCGGGACGAAGAACCAAGAAAAAGAAGAAGGGATGAAGATGTCGGACGGTCTGAACGATCACCCCGCACACCGGAGAGACACGTCCACGTGATACACGGCGGATTTGCTGGAGGAGGAATCTCCAAATCATCCCGCAAGCGATACCTCAAAGAAGTATACCATGTCGAAGGAAAGAAGGAGGCGCCAGACATCCCAGCAATCACGTTTACCAAAGAAGATGCATCCAGAATCATCTCAGGACACGACGACCCCATGGTCATCATAATCATATTGGCAAATGCCAACCTCCACCGTACATTAATTGAACAAGGAAGCTCTGCCGACATCTTATTCAAAACTGCCTTCGACAAGCTCGGCTTAGAAGAACTTGAGGATACCCCAGTACAGCCACTGGGACACGTATCGTTACATACAACCTTCGAAAAGGGGAACCAATCTAGAACACTCAAGATAGACTATATCATGGTCGATGTAAGCTCAGCCTACAATGCCTTAATAGGTCGGACAACGTTAAATCAACTTGGCGCAATAGTTTCAACTCCACATCTATGTATGAAATTCCCAACTGCAGAAGGGATAGCTACAATAAAAGCAGATCAAAAGATGGTGCGTCGCTGTTATAACGAAAGTCTAAACCTCCGAGGCGAAGGAGGAGAATTCCACACAATCGAACTTGGCAGAGTTCAGAGATGAGAATAACTCCGCCCACGACCCGAAGGAGAAATAGAAAGAGTCCAGATCGGAGATACCTTGGATAAAACAACTAATATTGGTACGATCCTGAAAGGAGATGCAAAGGAATCACTGGTACGGTTCCTACAAGATAATGTTGATCTCTTCGCATGGAAAGCTGCCGACATGCCAGGCATAGACCCCGAACTAATGAGCCACAAGTTGGCAGTCTACCCGGGATCCCGGCCGGTACAACAAAGACGAAGAAAACTCGGGCTAGAACGGTCTCAGGCTGTAGAAGAACAAGTACAAGCACTACTAGAGGCAGGGTTCATAAGAGAAGTTAAATACCCACTATGGCTAGCAAACGTCGTCTTGGTGAGAAAGTCAAATGGGAAGTGGCAAATGTGCACCGACTACACCGACCTCAATAAAGCCTGCCCAAAAGACCCTTATCCACTCCCAAGCATCGACGCTCTAGTAGATGCCTCATCGGGATATAAGTATCTCTCGTCCATGGACACATACTCAGGGTACAACCAGATCCCAATGTATCCACCGGATCAAGAAAAAACCTCGTTTCTCACACTGAAAGTAAATTATTGCTACATCGTAATGCCTTTCGGCCTTAAGAACGCGGGAGCCACTTATCAAAGGCTAATGAATAAAGTCTTCTCAGACCACATTGAAAAAATCATGGAGGTCTATGTGGATGACATGTTGATAAAAACACAAAGTGAAGAGACATTACTAACCGACTTGGTTCAAGTGTTCGACACCATACGAAAGCACGGCATGCGACTCAACCCGGCTAAATGCACCTTCGCAGTGGAAGTAGGTAAATTCTTGGGCTTTATGCTCACACAAAGAGGACACGAGGCAAATCCAGATAAATGCCGGGCCATACTCAACATGAAAATCCCAACCTGCGTCAAAGAGGTACAACAACTCAATGGGAGATTGGCGGCCTTGTCCAGATTCCTAGCAGGGTCAGCAATAAGATCCCTCCCCTTCTACGCTACCTTAAGAAAGGGAAAGAACTTCAAGTGGACAACGGAATGTGAACAAGCCTTCTGAGACTTCAAAGAATTCTTGGGACATCCACCTATCCTATCTCGACCACAAGAGGGAGAACCACTCATACTGTACCTTGCAGTAGGAAGTCGGGCAATAGCCTTAGCACTAATTAGAGAAGATGAAGGGGGACAACAACCCGTCGACTTTATTAGTAAAGCACTACAGGGGTCAAAGCTGAACTACCAAAAAATAGAGAAGTTTGCCTACGCTCTGATACTCACATCCCGACGACTTTGCCCATACTTCCAAGCGCACACCATTAAAGTTCGGACCAACCAGCCCATAAAAGGGATATTGTAGAAAACAGATCTAGCAGGAAGAATCCTACAGTGGGCAATCGAGTTGTCTGAGTTTGACCTCCAATACAAGGCGTGGACAGCCATTAAATCACAATACCTAGCCGACTTCATCGCCAAATTCACAGACACCACGAAAATCCCCATAGAGTGGAACATATACGTGGAGGGTTCCTCGAATAAAATCGGAAGCGGTGCAGGTGTGATAATCGAAAGCAACCAAGGAACCCAACTTAAGCTTTCCCTGAAATTTGGATTCCTAGCCTCAAACAACCAGGCGGAATACGAAGCGTTATTAGCTGGTCTGAAGCTGGTTAGGGAGGTTGGAGCTCAGAAACTCAACATCTATAGTGACTCACAAGTCGTTACCTCACAAATAACGGGAAGCTACCAAGCCAAAGATTCTACCATGAAAAAATACTTGGATAAAACCAAAGAACAGCGCGGACAACTCGGGGAATATAGGATCTACCACATACCCCGCGAGAAAAATGCCCGAGCTGACGCACTCTCAAAACTAGCCAGCACCAAACCAGGGGGCAACAATAGAAGCCTCATCCAGGAAATACTGCAGAACCCATCAATATCGGAAGAAGAAAAAATCCTAGCTATAACAGGCCGGGATCAAGGATGGATGACCCCCATAATTAACTACCTCAAAACAAAAGCGCTCCCTACAGATGAAAAGGAGGCAAAGAGGTTGAAAAGGGAGGCACAGTACTACACTATCATAAACAACACCCTGTACAAAAGAGGGATATCAATACCATTGTTAAAATGCGTACCGACCTCCAACACAAAGGAAGTCCTGGAGGAAGTGCATAGCGGCATTTGTGGTAATCATCTCGGAGCACAAGCTCTCACCAAAAAGGTACTTCGGGCGGTATTCTATTGGCCAACTCTATAAAAAGAAGCTACAGAATTTGTAAGGACATGCCCACCATGTCAGAAGCATGCCAACTTTCACATCGCCCCACCAGAAAAGCTCATCAGCGTGACCTCACCCTGGCCATTTGCAAAATGGGGACTCGACCTTCTCGGACCCTTCCCACAGGGATCGGGACAAGTAAAATTCCTCATAGTAGGGGTAGACTATTTCACAAAATGGATCGAGGCAGAACCCCTAGCCAACGCCACTACCCAAAGAAGCCGGAAATTCCTATATAGGAACATTATTACTAGGTTCGGGGTACTATACTCCATCACCACAGACAACGGCACCCAATCCACAGATGCAGGCTTCAGAAAACTAGTGGCCGACGTGAATATAAAACACCAGTTCACCTCCGTCGAACATCCCCAAGCCAATGGACAAGCCGAAGCGGCCAACAAAGTCATATTGGCTGGACTGAAACGGAGACTGCAAGAAGCAAAGGGGGCTTGGGCCGAGGAACTTCCACAAGTGCTATGCGCGTATCGAATAACCCCCATTCTACCACAAACGAATCACCATTTCGATTAACATACGGAGTGGAGGCAATGATTCCAATAGAGGTCGAAGAAGGATCTCCCCAAGTAGTCCACTACAATGAACAAACCAATTCTCAACTCCAAAGAGAAGAGCTCGACCTACTTCCAGAAATCCAAGAAAGAGCTTGGATCAGAGAAAAAGCACTAAAAGGGCGAATGGCTTCCAAGTATAATCAAAAGGTAGTGCCAAGAGATTTCACGGAGAATGATCTCATCTTAATCCGAAATGATATTAGAACAACTCGACCCGGAGAAGGAAAGTTGGCAGCTAACTGGAAAGGACCCTACCGAGTCACAGAAGTACTTGGGAAGGGCTACTACAGACTGTCCGAACTCGAGGGACGGGAACTCCCCAAATCATGGCACGCCTATAACCTAAGAAGGTACTATAGCTAGGAAAGGTAAAAGATCTCAAGATGCACTCTTTTTCCTGAAAAGGTTTTTTAATGAGGCATCAAGATTGAGACTTAAGGGTACGAAAAACTCCCGCCTATATATATATATATATTCCTTTAAATAAAATACATTTCAGATATTC
>NC_029777.3:61170220-61173930 GCF_000817695.3 Arachis duranensis
CTAAGTTATCAGCAAATCCCTGGAAAGAGGTATGGCCAACCCTATTAAAGAGGAATTGCTATAACTTAGAAGAGATCGACCTAACGAAGTCGGTCTCCTACAAGACAAGTTGTAAAAGTAATCCCTGAAAGAGACCTAACAAAGGTCTAAGAAAGAGGATTACAAAAACAACTTAGAAGAGATCGACCTAACGAAGTCGGTCTCCTACAAGACAAGTTGTAAAAGTAATCCCTGAAAGAGACCTAACAAAGGTCCAAGAAAGAGGATTACAAAAACAACTTAGAAGAGATCGACCTAACGAAGTCGGTCTCCTACAAGACAAGTTGTAAAAGTAATCCCTGAAAGATACCTAACAAAGGTCCAAGAAAGAGGATTACAAAAATAACTTAGAAGAGATCGACCTAACGAAGTCGGTCTCCTACAAGACAAGTTGTAAAAGTAATCCCTAAAAGAGACCTAACAAAGGTCCAAGAGAGAGGATTACAAAAACAACTTAGAAGAGATCGACCTAACGAAGTCGGTCTCCTACAAGACAAGTTGTAAAAGTAATCCCTGAAAGAGACCTAACAAAGGTCCAAGAAAGAGGATTACAAAAATAACTTAGAAGAGATCGACCTAACAAAGTCAGTCTCCTACAAGACAAATTGTAAAAGGAATCCCTGAAAGAGACCTAACAAAGGTCCAAGAAAGAGGATTACAAAAACAACTTAGAAGAGATTGACCTAACGAAGTCGCTCTCCTACAAGACAAGTTGTAAAAGTAATCCCTGAAAGATACCTAACAAAGGTCCAAGAAAGAGGATTACAAAAACAACTTAGAAGAGATCGACCTAACGAAGTCGGTCTCCTACAAGACAAGTTGTAAAAGTAATCCCTGAAAGAGACCTAACAAAGGTCCAAGAAAGAGGATTACAAAAACAACTTAGAAGAGAACAACCTATCGAAGTCGACCTCCTACAAAACAAGTTGTAAAAGTAATCCCTGAAAGAGACCTAACAAAAGGTCCAAGAAAGAGGATTACAATAACAACTTAGAAGGGGACCAATATGAAGAAATCGGTTATAAGGCGCTAAGAATACAAGCCAGAGCGAGAAAAACCGAGAAACAAATCGGACCCACATAGTCACGGCCTCAAAGGAATCCAAGCTACGAACAACAAGTAAGAAAGCAACCTAAAGAAGTCAAGCAGCAAGATTCCAAAACCAGAAGAGATACCATGCTAAAAGCACAATAAAAGCATAGTATGATAAAGCTTCAAAAGGCCACTGAAATCTACCTCGAAGCGCTACTTTTGTTTTTCAAAGTAAAAGGTTGCCAGGCAGACAACTAAAAAAGTCTCAGCAGTTAAACAAAACAATAAACAGTTCAAAAGCCCACAAACCGGGCTATTTACACAAAATACTCAAATAAAAGGAGGTCAACCAAGATCTGGAGCCTTCCCGGCAGCACCAGTACGGGGAGAAGGAGGGCAAGTCTGAATAGGCACAGCATCTACAGTTCCATCATCCCGGTTCAGAATCTGGCAATCCGGGTCAAACGTAACGGGAGGAACCGAGGAGGTCGACACTTTGACAGAAGGCACTAGGGGAGGGTCAGCATCATCATCGTCCTGGTCATCCGGGACAATCTTACCATCCCTCACAACATTGTCAAGACTAACGAGAGTCAAGTCGGCATCAGGAATAACAATCCGGAACTGCTCCATCAGGTTCTCAGAGGCGGCAGTTAGGGCTGCCCAGAAGGTGACCCTGAAGCTCGGCATAATTAATCCGAGCAGTTTCCAAATCATCCCGGAGATGCATTAACTCCCTATAAGCTGAAATATAGCTATCCTTGTGCTTTAGTGCCATGTCCTCAGCCAACTTCAAAGAAGCAGCCAAAGCAATAGAGCTGGCCATCTCACCCTCCAGTTCCTTCTCTACCTTCGCCAACTTCACCTCCAACTCATCCTTCAGACCCTTGATCCGATCAAATTATGATTTGGCCTCCTCCATGAAGGATTTTGTGGCATGAATCGGGATCCCCTGAACAGTTCGGAAAATAGCCGCACCCATATGTGCCATCTTCACACTACTTTTGGTAATAAAATCCAGATGTTGAAGAAGAGACACATTGTCCATGGAGAGCCCACCGTAGGGGGCAATTTGCTGGTCAACAAACTCGATAGCATCAAAATCCGGGGCATCCAGGTTAAAGGGCTCGGATGTTTTTTGCTTTTTTAAGGGAGGAGCACCAGAAGTAGCGGCAAAAGTCTGTGGAGGATTGGTGGACGAAATTGTGATAAAAGAGTTTCAGGCACTGTTAGAGAAGCTCACAACTTCGTTCAACTAACCAGCAAGTGTACTAGGTCGTCCAAGTAATAAACCTTACGTGAGTAAGGGTCGATCCCACAGAGATTGTTGGTATGAAGCAAGCTATGGTCACCTTGTAAATCTCAGTTAGGCAGATTAAATTGGTTTATGGGTTTCGAAAATAAAAATAAGAAAATAGAATATAATAAAAAGGGAATTTCAGATAAGCGAATGGAGATACTGTATGGCTCAAGCACGCCTACTTTCCTATTGCTTCAACTCAATCCTTCTTACTCATTTCCATGGCAAGCTGTGTATAGGGGTTCACCATCAGCGGTGGCTACTTTCAATCCTCTCGGGAAAATGATCCTACGCGGTTGTCACTCGCACGGCTAATCGTCTAGAGGCATCACCCATGGTTGATGGCTACATCCTATCCTCGCAGTGAAAACTACGCTCACGCACTCTGTCACAGCACGGCTAATCACTGGTTGGTTCCTGCGCCTACTGGAATAGAATCCCTTGATTCTTTTGCGTCTGTCACTAACGCCCAGCACTTGCAAGTTTGAAGCACGTCACAGTTATTCATTACCGGAATCCTACTCGGAATACCACAGACAAGGTGAGACTTTCCGGATTCCCAGGATCCTACTCGGAATACCACAGACAAGGTGAGACTTTCCGGATCCTCATAAATGCCGCCATCTATCTAGCTTATACCACGAAGATTCTGTTGGGGAATCTAAGAGATACACATTCAAGCTCGGTTGCCTGTTGACAAACCCCAATTTGACGGTTTGTTTTTGTATTGAATTTAGAGTATCTTAATAGCCTTTTGTCACATTTAGCCTATAAATTAGCATGGTTTTGTTATCTCTCCTATATTTGTGTAAGTGTAAAAACATGCTTTTTAAGCCTTATTATTGATGAATTCTAATTTCTCTTTGATTCCATAAGATGCCTTGATGTGTTTGCTAGTAATCTCAGGTTGAAATAGGCTAGGCATGGATCAAGGGAAGCAAGGAAGGAAGCATACAAGTGGAGAGAAGCACAAAAAGCCAAAGAACTAATCCAGGTCATGCACGCGCACGCGCACAAGGCGCTCGCGCGCACATTGCGAAATAGGCCAAGAACGCGCACGCGTACCGTGCGCGCACGCGCCGATGAGGGCACATGACTTCATTTGTGTAACACGTGCCTGGCGATTTTGGAGAGGTTTCAGCAACCAACTTTGGCGCCAAAATGCACATAAAAGCCAAGGATTGAAGGGGATTGATAACACATGTTCATACATACATGCACACTCACTAGGATTAGTTTTAGTTTAGTTTTCTAGAGAGAGAAGCTCTCACTTCTCTCTAGAATTAGGATTAGGTTTAGGTTAATCTCTCTTCTTAGATCTAGGTTTAATTCATGCTTT
>NC_029777.3:61177223-61185877 GCF_000817695.3 Arachis duranensis
CTTGAGCTATCTAATTCCTTTGTTGATTGATAATTAGAAGTTGCTAATTGATTTGAAAATCTCTAAAGCTAATCTTTCCTTTAGGATTTGATTAGGACTTGAGGAATCAAATTGATTTATCCACTTGACTTTCCTTTATTTGGCAAGGGTTAACTAAGTGGGAGCAATGAACAATTCTCATCACAATTGAGAAGGATAACTAGGATAGGACTTCTAATTTTCATACCTTGCCAAGAGCCTTTTATAGTTGTTATTTTATTCTCATTGCCATTTACTTTTCATGCTTCTTATCCAAAACCCCAAAACACATTACAACCAATAACAAGACACTTCATTACAATTCCTAGGGAGAACGACCCGAGGTTTGAATACTTCGGTTTATAAAATTAGGGGTTTGTTACTTGTGACAAACAATCTTTTTGTATGAAAGGATTATTGTTTGGTTTAGAAACTATACTTTACAACGAGATTTCATTAGTGAAATTCTAAACCGTCAAAAATCCTTTCGTCAAAATGGCGCCGTTGCCGGGGAGTTGCAATGGTGTTATGTTATTGGTTATTGTATATATGTGAATATTGTGAATATGTTTGCTTTTTGCTTCTTTGTTAGTTTTTAGTTTGTTCTCTTTATTTGTTCTTATTTTTTTGTTTTTGCCCTCTCCTATTATCATGAATTCTCACTTTGGCTATGAGTGTAGTTACAACTATGTTGTAGGTAATGAGAGCTTCAATGAGAATGTGTATCAAGAATGGGATAATCAAGGGTGGGAAGAGCCACATGCTTATGATCAATCCTCATGGCAACAACCCCCACCAATACACCATGAAGAAGAGCCATTCTATGATGCATACCAACCCAATGGCTATGGTGAACCACCTTGTGATTTTCAAGAACCACCACCATATGCCTATGAACCACATCCTCAACATGAGCCGCAACCATTCTCACAAGCCTCTCCATGCCAAGCACCTTCCTATGATCCATATCCATCATATGACCGATCATCCATACTATATTTTTATGACCATTATGAGCACGAACCTTTAGAACCACCACAAGCATATCAAGATCACCACAAAGAACCACCTCAATACACACCGTCTCCACAACCTTACCAAGAAGAACCACCTTCATATTATGAACCCTCTCATAATAAACGATCCTCTCACTTTGTTACTTCAAGGACAAAAAGCCATGAAGCGGGATACACTTGAGTTTGTGACCAACTTGACCAAGGTAGTGTCCACCTTAGCCTACCGATGTTTGAATGCTCAAGGCACTTCCTTGACCCCATGTGAAAAGTCAAAAGAAGAACAAAGCATGAAGGAGAAATTGGAAGATTCGGTGGGGGATGGAGGATACCATTTTGTGTTGGAACAATTGGAGGAGCCTATGATCACTAAAGAAAGGGAAGAAGTGGTTAAAGACCTAGGAGATGTTGAAAGTCCATGGGAATGTAGCATCATGGAGCACTTTTACAGAAAGCTTGAATTTGATGTTGAGAAGGGTGCGCAACCTCCAAGGCATACCATCATTGAAGACTTAGAAGAAGCTTATCAAGAGATGGATTCAATCATGGATGAATTCCTATCTACAATCGAATCCTCTCCCGTTGGACATGAAGTTGGAGCTATAGGAGAGTGTGTACAACCCCCCACGGAAAACAAAAATGGTATGGTGTATATCGAAATTGAAGAATACGAAGAGGTTGATCAAGAGATGAATTCATTCATCGATGAATTCCTATCCAAAGTTGAATCACCTCCCATTAAACAAAATGTCAACACCAAGCCATGTGGAAAAAGAGAAAAGGTTGAACTTGAAGAAGCTTGTGAAGAGGTGGAAACAACCAAAGAGGAGCACAAAGAGGTAGATCTTGCATTGTCTAAGTGTGGGGAAATCTTCCTTCCCAAGCTACCATCAAACACAACATTTAAGTGGGTAAAATCTCTATCTCTAAGCTTTAATTTCTCACTTGAATATGGTTTGATTGAAAATGATGGTCAACTTAGAACTCTTTGTGGAATTAAAAGTAAGAATGAGTTGTGTAGTGGTTGGAAAGTAGGTGTTAAGTTCATTAAGGTCAAGGCCTCAAGGTATAGGGATGATGTTGGGACAAGGATCACCTTGTATGGATGTAGAAGGAAGCATCGTTGGAGTAAAGAGAATTCCATGTGTCCACCACATTTATGTCAACTACCCATCCGACAAAATCATGGAACTCAACCAACGGATGGATGCGAAAATAAGATATGGGATCCCGGTTCGATACGAGAAGACCAAATATGGGGACTCGTATTTTGGGTAGAAATCTGCCCAAGCTCAATGAAAATGGTTGGAAATTCTGTCAACCAATTGAGGAGCATAGATCCTTGGAGATTCAATGATGAATACAAACATAAGCCACCATGACAACAAGCCTCTCAAATGTCCAACTTAAGGACTTAAACTAAAAGTGCTAGGTGGGAGACACCCCACCATGGTAAACTCTTTCCAATCTCTTACATTTACTTAATAAATGATTTGAGTTACCATTGTAGGTAGATGTTTCATACAAATTTGTTTGTACAATTTAATTGTTAGCTTAGTCATATACATGTTGTGTTTAGTAGTAGATGAATAATATCAAAATTGCATTTTTGTGAATTGTATGAGGGTTGAGTGAATAAGAGTTGTGAACACTAAGGGGAGCACCTAGCAATTTGTTTCTGAAAAAAAAAAAAAGAGAGAGAGAGAATAGGGGGGAAGACGTGAGCGCACCATGTACGCTCACGCGTCCTCCTGTGGATGCACCACGAGCCAACACTCCCGAGAGTTGGGCCTCCTTTGGGCAACTATCATGCCTTCAGCCCAGCTCGACCCACGCGGACGCGCACATCGCGCGTGCGCGCCGTTTCTAAGAGCGTAAACAATCACGCGGACGCGCACCCACCGCGTCCGCGCCGATTCGCTGCTGCAGGTTTTTGAGCCAAACTCCAGAGAGTTGAGCCGGCTCCGGGCTAGCTTTAGGCCTCAGGCCCAATCTAACGTACGCGTGCGCGCACTCTACGCGCACGCACCCATACCTATCCTGCCACCCACGCTAGAGCGCACTACCCGCTCACGCGTGGACCTCCATTCTTCTCACTAAGGCGCGGACGCGCACATGCCGTGTGCGCGCCGATCTGATTGCGCGACTTCCAGGCCATTCTCCAGAGAGTTAGGCCTGGGTTGGGCCAACACTATGCCTTTAGCCCAACCTCTTGCACGCGTGCGCGCACGGTACGCGCACGCGTCCCTTCTTCTTTTACTCATCCACGTTCAGGCGCGTTGTACGCGCACGCGTAGGCTCCAAGTTTTCTTAATAGACGCGGACGCTCAAGTGGCGCGCGCGCGTCGAATCAAAAGTGAGGACAACCCTAATACGCGAAGAACGTTGCGCCGCAGCGCACTTCCCCCTCACCCTCTTTCACCTTCTTCTTTCCTCTCCTAACCCCATAACCACCACCACCTCGTTCTTCCGGCCACCACCGCAGCTGCCATTGCTCACCAACAACCCTCTTTCTCCCATTCACTCACCCCTGCCCCTCTCAGCCACTCACCTCTCTCCTTCATCTCCTTCACCCCCGCGCCACCCTCCCCACCACCACGCAGTATCACGGCCGGCGGCCCAATCTCTCTCTCCTTCCCACTCATTCCTCTCTCCCTCTCCGCCTTCTCCCGCATTGTCTCGCCCTCCCTCGGTTCCTCGCTCCTCCGGCAGAATCACCGCGCCGGCAGTCTTCACCGCCACTGTCCACGGCGGCGCAGCTCTGATTCTGTGACCATACTCCCCAACCCCCTTTCTTTCTGTTCCTAGTTTCTCTACCCCCAGGTTCCTACTCAACTTCTATTTTCTGTTTTTCTTTTAATCCTCAAATTCTGTTAGTTAGTTTGAATGTATGTTAGTTAGTTATATTCAAATTTTGTATGCTAGATTAGTTAGAAATAATTGCGGTTAGGTAGCTAGGGCTGGATAGAGGATTCTAGGCCTGATAAGTGCTCCGTATGTGCTTACTTGCTGTCTGTTTGTTTGGAAGTTGTATGCTGCTTTTTGGATTGTTTTTATGCATTTCTTGCTGCCTGACTACTATACCTTTGTTGCTGTACTTACTTGATGTTGTTCTCTGCGCTAATTGTACTAATTTGCTATCCGGGAACGTCCTGTTTTAAGCCGGAATGCTGCCCAATTTTCAAGGAAATTAGTTCATTCTGGTCTTTAATTCAATTTTGGGCAACATTTCGCTTCTCTTTGACTTCCCAGATTTGCATTTCTCCTTGTGAACATGAACCACAACTTTTCCGTTCACTGTGCATAAATCTCATCATATTACTAATCCATTTTCTTTAACCTACTAATTTCTTTCACTATCTAACTTCCGCTCACTTTAACCCTCTTTAACAATTCTTTCAAAAATATGATGATATTATTGCCTTTCGAATATGGGTTGTGCTTTTCATGTAGCTTGCTTTCTTGGTTTGCTTGTTCACTTTCATATATTCATCGCAACATCATGACTGTTTTTGTCATTTGTCTCCTGAACATGCTTTCTTCGCTACTTGCTAATTGTTTTATACATTCTATTTCATCTTTCAGGATGTCTGACAAAGGCAAAGCCATAGCCACTACCTCCAAAAAGAGAAAACACTCTACCCCCTCCATTCCTTCCACCTATAAGAATTATGCCAAGAACCCCTTAAATGATGTGGACAAAGAAAATCAGCAGTTACCTTCCACCAATCCGGACAAATTTCCTAATCTCTACTGTGAGCTCCGGTTTTCTAAATATCGGACTACAAAGCTCAACATTGAGAAGAAGCTCCTTCTCCTGATGGATGTGAGACGTTCTATTTCCGGTCGGATCATTGATTTGGGTATTGACTTTGTCGACCGGGATTTGGGGGATATCAATGTTTCTTGGGTGAAGGAATTCTACTGTAACTTCTTCCGTCCCACATGGGATTCGGTTCAGGTGAGGGGTAGGGAGATTATGATCACTGAGACTGCCATTGAGGAGGCATTACAGTGCCGGCATGTCCCTGATGAGCTGTGTGCCCACCAGCAGGCTGAGTTAGCCATCCACAGCATGACCTTCGATTATGAGGCACTCAGGACTGTCATTGGGTTACCAGAGGCTACTTTGGTTATGGATGCCAACAACACCAAGCCGAAAGGGATGTTGTTTACTCATTTGACTAGAGAGGCCAAGACTTGGCAGATGATCTTTGCTTGCTATGTCCTTCCCATCACCCACTTTTCTGAGATTCCTATGGAGATGCTTCTACTGATCGGGTGTGTGATGGAGGGGAAGGAAGTCTCCTTCCCTCGACTGATCAGACAGTGTATGTGGCGGGCGCATATTCGTGGCCTACTTCCATTTCCTACATTGGTCACGAGTATGGCGGCCCTAGCTGAGGTCCCATGGCTGGATGATGATGTGCGACCACCGCCCCCTGATGATGATGACAAGGAGGTTACTATTCCCTGGGGTGGTTGGGTGCACGAGAGGCCACTTGCTAGACGCCGGTCTCGGGCCAGAGCTCCCGTGGGGACACTTTCACCTTCAGCCCCTACAGCTGCCCCATCATCCTCTACAGCTGCACCCCCTTCGTCGTCCTCTGATCCACCAGCAGCACCTGAGCCTACTTACCTCCTAGTCCAGCGTCTTTTCCGGTTCCTAGAGTGTGAGAAGCGCCATATCAGACGCCGTTTGGATCGGATAGACCAGATGTTTGTGGCCCAGGGCCTTGAGCTACCCCCTCTTCCCGACTCTCCGGCCTCCGATGAGCAGGATCATCAGGAGGAGGTTGCGGAGGCGCCGATTCAGCAGCATTCCCCTGCCACTACAGAGCCACTAGAGATTCATGAGGAGCCGGTTCCACAGTCAGAGCCTGAGCCTATCGTTGTACCTCCCACTGATCCTCCGGTTTAGCATCGCGGACGATGCTTGATTTTAAGTGTGGGGAGGGCACCAGTAGCATCATTCAGGAACCGGTGAACTTTTCAGCCTAGTTATCTTATTTCGCACATTTTGTATATATTTTGATGCACTTCTAGTTTGCTTTGGATACTCTTATTGCTTATTTTGGATTTTAGTTACTTTGATGCTTTTGGATACTTTTAGATTTCGTACTTTTAGTTGGATTTTCTTTATACATTTTGCTTATCTCTGTCTTCTAGTTTGTAGTTGTGATTAGAAATCATATTTTGGATTGCAAATATTTAGTCACCCTTTTGCATAAGAAATTGGTTTTAAGTGAAAAAAAGGAAAGGGTGAACTAAGAAAATTTTTGGATTTTTCAATCACAACAATGCTTAGTCAAACATTGAAATTTTCCAAAGAGTTTAAATATAGGGCATCAACCCAATTGATTGAAAGGAAAATTTTTGGTAAAACTTGCTTGAATTTCATGCTTTGTGAAGCATGTATTGAACTAAGAGCATAAGCTTGTGAGACTTGAGCCTATTGATGTGGTTACATTTTATAACCACTTATTTTCCATTCTTGTGTGAAATTGTTCTCTTTCTATGATTGTAATCCTTGATTTGCTTGATTCTATATGTCCATCTAATTCTTGTATTTATGCATTTATGTGATTGAGGCCATTACTTCATTAGCCACTTACCCAAATAACTAACCCTTTTATTCTCCATTGTTAGCCAACTTTGAGCCTATGCTTAACCAACTTGTTCTCAAATTTAGCTCATTACAAGCTCAAGGCGAAAAAAAAAAACCAATAAAAGTCCTTGTTTGGATCTTTGATTAGCCTAGGCTAGTGAGAGTGTTTATTATTCAAAGTTGGTGAGGTTTGGGAACATTGGAGGGGATAAAAGGGGTAGTACACTTTTATGTTTAGGAATTGGAAACATACTCATGTATTGATTAAATGAATAGACCTTATGCATTGATGCTCTTGTATATAGTTTGACAAAAGAAAAAGAAATGAAAAAAAAATGATGAAAAGAAAATGGAAATAAAAAATGAAAGAAAAGAAAAAAAATGTATATGAAAAAAGAAGAAAAAAAATAATAATAAAGAAGGGACAAAATGCCCCAAAGTGAAGTCAATAAAAAAGGGAATCAATGCATAGGTGTCATGAATCAAATAGGGATGCATGAATATGTAAGAAAAAGTGAAGAATGGGTAGTTAGAATAGTTTGAATTTGTATAGGTCATCATATAGTTAGGTGGGGAAGTCTATGCTAATCAAATATTCAATCTTAGCCCACTTAACCATAAATGATCCTACCTTGACCCTAACCCCATTACAACCTAAATGAAAGACCTCATGATGAATGTATGCATGCATTGAATAAATGTTGATTGTTAGAAGAAAACCAGATTTTGGAAAGCTTGATTAGAAGAGAATTGAGTGAATTGACCCTTAAACACTTGAGTGAATAGAGCGGATACACATCCGGTGAGGGTTCAAAAGTTCAATTACATGTGTTCACCCATAATATCTATATTCTTGCAAGTTTAAATTCTTGTTGATAATTCAATACAATTGTGGTTGGAATTAATTCCTATTGCCTAGCCCTTGTGCTTACACATGCTCTCTTGGCAATTTGACATGCTTGAATTTAGCATTTGCATTTATCTTAGGGTAGTTGCATCTAGATAGGACTCATATAGTTTAGTTGCATTCAATAAATGTCATAACCTTTAGTTCCTTCTTATTTTAGTATGAGGACATGCTAAGGTTTAAGTGTGGGGAGGTTGACAAAACCCAATTTGACGGTTTGTTTTTGTATTGAATTTAGAGTATCTTAATAGCCTTTTGTCACATTTAGCCTATAAATTAGCATGGTTTTGTTATCTCTCCTATATTTGTGTAAGTGTAAAAACATGCTTTTTAAGCCTTATTATTGATGAATTCTAATTTCTCTTTGATTCCATAAGATGCCTTGATGTGTTTGCTAGTAATCTCAGGTTGAAATAGGCTAGGCATGGATCAAGGGAAGCAAGGAAGGAAGCATACAAGTGGAGAGAAGCACAAAAAGCCAAAGAACTAATCCAGGTCATGCACGCGCACGCGCACAAGGCGCTCGTGCGCACATTGCGAAATAGGCCAAGAACGCGCACGCGTACCGTGCGCGCACGCGCCGATGAGGGCACATGACTTCATTTATGTAACATGTGCCTGGCGATTTTGGAGAGGTTTCAGCAACCAACTTTGGCGCCAAAATGCACATAAAAGCCAAGGATTGAAGGGGATTGATAACACATGTTCATACATACATGCACACTCACTAGGATTAGTTTTAGTTTAGTTTTCTAGAGAGAGAAGCTCTCACTTCTCTCTAGAATTAGGATTAGGTTTAGGTTAATCTCTCTTCTTAGATCTAGATTTAACTCATGCTTTGATTCAATCTTCCTTTATCAATTCTCAATCCTCTCATCTCTCTCTTTCTAGTTATGTGTTTTCATAAGTGAAATTTCTCACTTTGTTTTGGATAGATTGTTGTTCTTTAGTTTCATTTCAATAATGCAATTTGAGGTAATTCATGATAATTGTGATTTCCTTGATTGTTGTTGTTAATTCTTTGCAATAATTGTTGTTAGATTCTATTCTTGTTGTCAATTTACTATGCTTTTCTTTTATGCCTTCCAAGTGTTTGATGAAATGCTTG
>NC_029777.3:61186886-61187131 GCF_000817695.3 Arachis duranensis
CTCGAATAAAGTATGGACTATTATATATTGATGGAAAGCCCTGGATGTCTACTTTCCAACGCCGTTGAGAGCGTGCCAATTGGAGTTCTGTAGCTCCATAAAATCCATTTCGAGTGCAGGGAGGTCAGATTCCAACAGCATCAGCAGTCCTTTTGTCAGCCTTTTTCAGAGTTTTGCTCAAATCCCTCAATTTCAGTCAGAATTTACCTGAAATCACAGAAAAACACACAAATTCATAGTAAAGT
>NC_029777.3:61189129-61190832 GCF_000817695.3 Arachis duranensis
GAGGATACTCCGGCCTTAGGTGCCATTGATGGTAATGGAAAAATAAAAAGCTTATGCTTTTACCACACCAAACTTAAAATTTTGCTCGCCCTCGAGCAAGAAAGAAAAGAAGAGTAGAAGAAGAAGAAGAGAATATGGGAGAAAGGGGGAGAAGTAGGTTCGGCTATGTGGGAGAAGAAGGGGTTGTGTTGTGTGAAAAATGAAGTAGAAGGGAAGGGTATTTATAGGGAGAGGGAAGGTGGGTATTCGGCCATTTTGGGTGGGAATGGGTGGGAAAGTGAATTTGAATTTTATGAAGGTAGGTGGGGTTTATGGGGAAGAGTGGGTTGATGTGAATGGTGAATGGGGTAATTGGCAAGAGGAATTGAGGTGATTGGTGAAGGTTTTTGGGAAGTGTGATATGGGGAAGAGTGAAATGAGATTTGTATTAGGAGAGTGTGATTAGGATTAAAAAAAAGGTGGGAATATGGTAGGTGGGGATCCTGTGGGGTCCACAGATCCTGAGGTGAAAAGAAATACTATTCCTTCACCATATAGGCATGTAAATTGCCTTCGTGCATCATTCTGGCGTTCAAACGCCCATTGGTGCACGTTCTGGGTGTTCAACGCCCATGTAATGCATGTTTCTGGCGTTGAACGCCAGTTTCATGCTTGTTGCTGGCGTTCAGCGCCAGCTTGTCTCCTCCAGGCACATTCCTGGCATTCAGCACCAGGATGTTGCTTGTTTCTGGCGTTCAGCGCCAGAATGGTGCTCTGTTCTGGCGTTGAACGCCAGCCAGATGCATCTTACTGGCGTTGAACGCCAGTCTGTGCTACCTCCAAGGTGAAAATTTTTTTCTTCTGTTTTTGACTCTGTTTTTAATTTTTTTGATTTTTTTTTTCGTGCCTCCTCATGATCATGTACCTAATAAAACACAAAATAACAATAAAATAAAAATTAGATAATTAAAATTGGGTTGCCTCCCAACAAGCGCTTCTTTAATGTCAATAGCTTGACAGTGGCTCTCATGGAGCCACAAGATGATCAGGTTAATGTTAGTGTGTAGTCCCAACACCAAACTTAGAGTTTGGATATGGAGTTTGAACACCAAACTTAGAGTTTGGTTGTGGCCTCACAACACCAAACTTAGAGTTTGACTGTGTGGGCTTTTCTTGACTCTGAACTGAGAGAAACTCTTCATGCTTACTCTCTTTTGTCACAGAGGGATGGCCATGTGCCTTAAACACAAGGTAGTCCCCATTTAATTAAAGGACTAACTCCCCTCTGTTGACATCTATCACAGCTCCTGCTGTGGCTAGGAAAGGTCTTCCCAGGATGATGCATTCATCCTCTTCCTTCCTAGTGTCTAAGATTATGAAATCAGCAGGGATGTAAAGGCCTTCAACCTTTACTAGCACGTCCTCTACTATTCCATAAGCTTGCCTCAATGACTTATCTGCCAATTGTAATGAGAACAAGGCAAGTTGTACCTCAATGATTCCCAGTTTCTCCATTACAGAGAGTGGCATAAGGTTTATTCCTGACCCAAGATCACATAGAGCTTTTTCAAAGCTCATGGTGCCTAGCTCCTAAATATTGAGCAAATTGCTCTCCAGTCACATCTTCATCCTCTTCAGAGGATGAATAGTCTTCAGAGCTCATGAATGGCAGAAGGAGATTTAATGGAATCTCTATGGTCTCTAGATGAGCTTCAGATTCCTCT
>NC_029777.3:61191005-61191369 GCF_000817695.3 Arachis duranensis
CTTCTGTGTTGCTTGGGAGAATACTGGGAGGAGTTTCAATAACTTTCTTACTCAGCTGGCCTACTTGTGCCTCCAGATTTCTGATGGAAGATCTGGTTGCATTCATGAAACTGAAAGTGGCATTTGACAGATCAGAGACTATATTGGCTAAATTAGAAGTGTTTTGTTCAGAGTTCTCTGTCTGTTGCTGAGAAGATGATGGATATGGCTTACTATTGTTCAGCCTATTGCGTCCACTATTGTTAAAGCCTTGTTGAGGCTTTTGTTGATCCTTCCAGGAGAAATTTGGATGATTTCTCCATGATGGATTATAGGTGTTTCCATAAGGTTCACCCATGTAATTAACCTCTGCCATGGCAGGGTT
>NC_029777.3:61193541-61193989 GCF_000817695.3 Arachis duranensis
TTTTCTAATTTTTTTGTATTTTTATTTTTGGAAAAACGAAAAATAAAAGAAAATTTTTTGAAAAAAGATTTTTTGAAAAGAAAATTACCTAATCTGAGCAACAAGATGAACCGTCAGTTGTCCATACTCGAACAATCCCCGGCAACGGCGCCAAAAACTTGGTGGATGAAATTGTGATAAAAGAGTTTCAGGCACTGTTAGAGAAGCTCACAACTCCGTTCAACTAACCAGCAAGTGTACTGGGTCGTCCAAGTAATAAACCTTACGTGAGTAATGGTCGATCCCACAGAGATTGTTGGTATGAAGCAAGCTATGGTCACCTTGTAAATCTCAGTTAGGCAGATTAAATTGGTTTATGGGTTTCGAGAATAAAAATAAGAAAATAGAATATAATAAAAAGGGATAGGATACTTATGCAGATTCATTGGTGGGAATTTCAGATAAGCGA
>NC_029777.3:61194817-61196593 GCF_000817695.3 Arachis duranensis
TTGATGCATAAATCCACTTCCGGGGCCCACTTGGTGTATGCTTGGGCTGAGCTTGATCAATCCACGAGCTGAGGCTTCTCTTGGAGTTGAACTCCGAGTTATGACGTGTTTTGGGCTTTCAACTCCGGATCATGACGTTTTTCTGGCGTTTAACTCCAGACAGCAGCATGAACTTGGCGTTCAACGCCAAGTTACGTCGTCATTCTTCGAATAAAGTATGGACTATTATATATTGCTGGAAAGCCCTGGATGTCTACGTTCCAACGCCGTTGAGAGCGTGCCAATTGGAGTTCTGTAGCTCCAGAAAATCCATTTCGAGTGCATGGAGGTCAGATTCCAACAGCATCAGCAGTCCTTTTGTCAGCCTTTTTCAGAGTTTTGCTCAAATCCCTCAATTTCAGTCAGAATTTACCTGAAATCACAGAAAAATACACAAACTCATAGTAAAGTCCAGAAATGTGAATTTAACATAAAAACTAATAAAAACATCCCTAAAAGTAGCTCAAACTTACTAAAAACTATATAAAAACAATGCCAAAAAGCGTATAAATTATCCGCTCATCAAGGATCGACCGGACGAAACTGAGGAGTAGGAATTGCTTTCCTCGGCCCGGGAGAACTCGGCACAGGAGGCTTCACTGGGACCTGAGAAGATCCCTCTCCAGCCACCTTGGTCGAGATGTTCAGAGCAGCAGTTGCCTTCTTTGCCTTTTTAAAGGCCCTCATGGAGTCGTTGATCTTTGACATCTCTGCAAATGCAGAATCAGCCACAGCAAAGAGTTACAATCACAATAAGAGGAAGAAAAAATTAAGAAACATGTGTAGAAACAAGTCAGACAAGTACCTAAAACAGTCCGAACCAAGGACGGGTCATTCAAAAACCTTTTTGTATCAAGATGGGGTGGTTTCCCCCAGAGATCCTTAAGAACAACAACAAAGGCGTGCTCAACACCATCAAGCGTCTCCCAGGTATGGTGATACACTCTTACATCCGTCTGCCACTCTAGAGGGAAAGAAGGCTCATCATTTTCATCAAGAAAAAAGGGGTGGGCCCCTCGATAGCACGAACCCTAAAGAAGTAATTCTTAAAATCCTTAAAAGATTCATCATACATAGCAAAAACTTTATGGCCCTGGGCGGACCTGAAAGAAACCCAGGAAGCTTTCTTTTTTTGAGGAACTGCCAGGCTTGGCGGAAACAAACAAATAAAGAAAAAGAGTCTGAGAGGGTGTTACATTTAATTCTCGGCAGAGAAGCTGAAAAATTTTAATAAAACCCCAGGAATTTGGGTGAAGCTGGGATGGGGCAATGTTACACGACCACAACAGGTCAGTCTCAAAAGCAGTAAAAGGAAAAGTAACGTTCAACTGACTGAAGAAGTATTCATAAGCATAAAAGAAGGGACGCTCTCCCTCAACGGAAGTCAGAAAACAAACTCTCTTGTCAGAATCAGGAGCAACATGCTCATAATCCTCCTCATGGGCATTGTTACCACAAATCCTATGGCGCTTCCTCAGCTCTGTGCAAAACTCAGCATCCACAACAGAAACACGCAACAAAACAAGGGAGTCCAGCCAATCGGACATCCCCTCGGGAACTACTGGACGATATCTCTACAATATTATTGCGAGAAGACATGAGGCCAACTAATCCTACAAGTAAGAAAAGAAAATGAGGTTACTACAAACATCTCGGACAAAGGAGAAAACAACTCGGTCAATACTTCTCAGGCGATGGAACAAAGAAAAGGAAAACCCCAAGACTCAAACCAAAGTC
>NC_029777.3:61205394-61212140 GCF_000817695.3 Arachis duranensis
ACCTCCACTTCACTTAATCATTGTCAATCTATTTCAATCCCCGGCAACGGCGCCAAAAACTTGATGGTGTTTTTGTGGAAAAACGAATTTCCAACACAAAACTCACCGGCAAGTGTACCGGGTCGCATCAAGTAATAATAACTCACATGAGTGAGGTCGATCCCACAGGGATTGAAGGATTGAGCAATTTTAGTTTAGTGGTTGATTTAGTCAAGCGAATCAAGTTTTGGTTGAGTGGGTTGTATTTAACAGAATATAAATTGCTTGGAATGTAAAGGGAGAGGGGGGATTTGCAGTAAATTAAAGAACAGGAAAATAAAATAGACCGAATCTTAAAGAACAAGAAACTTAAATGACTGAAACTTAAAGTGCAAGAAATGTAAATTGCAGTAACTTAAATGGCAAGAAATGTAAATTGCTTGAATGTAAAAGGGATTTGAGGACTGGGATTGCAGAATATAAACAAAGAAGAATTGAATTGCCACAATTAGTAGAGCAGGAATTGAATTAGAAGCAATGAAAGCTTAAACAGAAATTAAAGTAAAGTGCAGCAAGGTTCACAGAAGAACCCAAGTAAATTGTGATCTCAGGACTCAAGAGCTTAGGTAGCAGAGCCTAAAACTCAATTTCCTTCCCAGATCCGAGTTATCAAAGCAATTGACAGAAAATTGAAGAAGAAGCAGTAGAGGAACAGAAAATGAAATTCAATTGTGCATAAAAGGATTTAAAGAGGTTTTAGATGGGAATTGGGACAGAATTTCCTCAATTTCACACACCCAAAACTCAGAAAGAGAAGAGTGGAATTGCCCGAGTAAACACGAGGAAGGAGATCAATCAATTCTCCCTTAATCCTCTGAACTCTCGGTCAAGTCTCTCAAGAACAATTACAAGAAATTCATAGCTCAAAGAAAGTGCCCAATTCAAGAGTCAAGCTAAGGTAAGTGGTAAAAAGGTCCTAATTACATCAAACTAGCTTCTATTTATACACTTTCTATTCTTGGGTATTGGGATTTGGATGGGCTTTTGAATTGGTGAAGAATTGAATTCATTTGGATTTTTAATTGAATTTTTGGCCCATTAAAAATCACTCCCAGGAGGCTGCCCTGCCCTTGTGGAGAGCAGGGCAGAAAATTGATGCATGGTGGTGTGAGCTGGTGCGGCGTGGTGCGAGTCTGGCGCGAGTTGGTGCGGCCTTGGTGCTGCCAGGAACGCAAAATGCTGCCCTGCCCGCGCCAAGGGCAGGGCAGAAAGTTGTGGTGCTGCCAGGGACGAGCGTTGCACGTTGGTGCTGCCAGGGTCGAAGATTGGTGCGCCAGAATTCGCTTCTTGGTGCGCAAGGTGCTGCGCCAATCCAAATGCTGCCCTGCCCGCGCCAAGGGCAGGGCAGAGTTCCCTCTTCCACGTCCCGTGTTCGAAACACGGAGGAAGCACAAATTCAATAAATTTCCTTGGCTTCTTGGCACGGCACTCTTCCTTAAGTCCTAGCTTCCTCATGGTTCCTTGTTCGAACCTTGTAGCATGCAAAGGATCGTGGTGCGCGCTGGTGCTGCCAGGGAAGGATTTGGTGCGCCAGATTTGCTTCTTGGTGCGCAAGGTGCTGCGCCAATCCAAATGCTGCCCTGCCCGTGCCAAGGGCAGGGCAGAGTTCCCTCTTCCACGTCCCGTGTTCGAAACACGGAGGAAGCACAAATTCAATTAATTTCCTTGGCTTCTTGGCACGGCACTCTTCCTTAAGTCCTAGCTTCCTCATGGTTCCTTGTTCGAACCTTGTAGCATGCATGGGTGACCTTTTTCCCTTGAATTTCTTCCTTAGAGAGCCCGATTCTGCCCTCCACAAGGGCAGGGCAAGGTTCTCTTTCTCTTGGTCCCAAGGCACATTTTGTGCTCTGCCCTTGTAGTGGGCAGGGCAGAGTTGCCTTCATTGTTTGGTTTCCATAATGTTGCCCTCCTAGAGGGCAGTGATTTGCCTGCGGCACGCTTCTTCTCTCCTTGGCCACGCTTTCCTTTCCTTGGGCTACGCTTTCCTTTCCTGAGGCTACACTTCTTAGGCCACGCTTTTCCTTTTCTTTTCTTTTCTTCACCTATAATAAACCAAAATAACACTCCAAGTATCACTAAATTCAAGAGGCTTATAAATCAATTAAAATTCAATTAAAATTAGCTTAAACCCCATGATTTAACATTAATTCCATGGTGGTTGCTTGATTTAGAAAAGTTATGCATTTTCACTCCAAATCACTTACTTAGGATACAAGAAAGTGCATAAATGCTAACAAAACAAGTGAAATTAGCTTGAAAAATGGGTATATGATGACTTGTCATCAACGGGACAACCCAACCCCTTTCCAAAGAGCTCAGCCAAGTCAGCAGAAAAGCCCAAAGAAGGGCCCAAATAGAGGAACACGCCCCAAATCCTAAGGCAGCCCAAGCCTACAGAGGGAAGGGTGGTTCCCATGAAAGATAAGCTGACCTCACCTAGAAGATAAAATAAGATAAGATAACTAACTTATCTTATCTAAAAAGGTCACTCTACACCATTATAAATACACTGGAGCACCCAGGTATAACTCATACTCTGATTCTACTCAATACCTGTTTAATACCCTTGCTAACTTAAGCATCGGAGTCCCTTGCATGTACCCCCCACCCTTCGGTGACAAGGGATCAGCAGTGCAGTCAGTCCAACAATTTGAACACAACAGCTCCGGTTGTCTTCCACCAGCCGGTCACGTTAACACCGACCAGTACAGAAGATCTCGTCCGAGATCGACCTCCAATTTCGGGTAACCCTCGGAACACTCACCAACCCAGAGACAAAGATAAATGCAAACCTCATCAAAGAGTTCTATGCCAATGCGGTAAGAGAAGACAGTACTAGGGCCCCCACCTTTAAAAGTTATGTAAGAGGAACAGAGGTGGACTTTAGCCCCAATTCTATAACAAGGACTCTTCAGCTGAAATCACCACATTTTGATGAGCTTAGCTATCAAGTAAGAATAAGTAATGCTCCCGAGGAAGATGAACTTGAAGAAATTGTGAGTAATATGTGTGTTATTGGGTCTGATTGGGAAAGATACTCGGACAAGAGACCAAGGTTCATTAGGAGAGGAGACCTTATCCCAGAAGCCAAGGGATGGTTTGAGCTAGTAAGGAGGTTGATCCTTCTAGCCGCAAACAATTCTGAGGTCAATATTGCTCGAGCCACCATGGTACATTGCCTAGTGAAGGGTGGAAGCATCAATGTGCATGAAATTATAGCTGAAGGGATCCAGGATTCAGCCGAGAAGAATGATCCGGGTGCTAGACTTTGGTACCCCGGCACCATCCTGAGACTATGCATGAAAGCCAAGGTGGTGTTCAAAGACAAAAATCCACAATGGGTAAATCCTGGAAGGCTAGTCACGCTCCAACGCATAAACTATGTGACACCTGCTCAACGACAAAGAAGACCTCGGATAGGGAAAAGAACTGCACAAGAAGAGCCCCTCTAAGAAGAACCTCACCAAGAAGAACCCCAACAAACAGGGCACCAACAAGAAGGACAATATGATCCAACCAACATAAATCTGTTTCACATCAAGGAAGCCATTGAGTATATGGCAAGTAGCTATATGGAAGGACAAGAACAACAACTACATGTCCAAGCTCAAAGGGTGGATCATCAAGAAAAACTACTCTCTAGTTGGATGAATCAACAAAAAGAGTGGCAAAAACAGCAAATGGAGTTGCAATAGGAGCATTACTCCCAGCTCACCCAAGCCATCAATTAAGTGTCCGAAAGGCAAGAAAGCCAGGACAAACGCCTGCAAGAACTCAACCAATGCCAGATAGCTCAGATGGAAGCCTTCAACGAATTCGGTGTGCTCAATGAAGGAAGGCAACTGCATCGAGAAGAATTTAGCATAAATACTCAGGCCAAATTAACTTATATGACTGGGTATATGCATAACTTGCACCCTGACATCCCAAGTTTTGAGGTAATCCACAAGGACTTAACAGAACTAGAAGAGGGGAAGGTGAAACAGCAAAAGGAAACATTATAGAAGAAGATGGAGGATGCTGGTTTCTAGAAAAAGCTGATAGGAAAGTGCAAAGGGAATGGGGATTCAAGCAATCAAGGATGATCCCAAGACAAAAGAACATGAGCATTCCAATAAGTGTAAGGTGGTGGAGTTCCTTCTTAGTTCTATCTTTTTCAAAGCTTTAAATAAGGAAAATCATGTATGAAACAGAACATGCTTCTATAGTGGTTTAGGAATTTTCAATTATGCTTTAAAATGTTGTTGCTTAGGTCCATGCTCACTAGTCTAGGTCCCTAATTTTCATCTTCATCTTTCTTACTTGTATGCCTGTCCATTAAGTTAATCAAAAAGAAAATGTTATGATAAGAACAAGAGTGGAGTTATTTTGTGAAATGAGTTCTGAATGTTTGTGGTAGGGTGATTAGTTAGCTAAGTTGGTTCACCAAAAAGGAAAGAAGGCAAATATCTATCCTAAATCCTATGCTTGAAACACATCCTATGAGACTAACTAAATAATAAGATCCCAATAAGAAAAGAGAAAGAGCAATAAAAGTTGAAAAGGAAAGAAACACAATAAGAAACAATGCTAGGCACCAAGGGTTTTAAGATTGAGGCATGGGTCTGTGGTGTTCATGTGCAAGGGATATCCTTGGAAGAATAAGCTCTTAGGGGTGCCTCATCACTTGGTAACTTGGATTAACTAATCCGGGATTATCAGCTGAAAGTCCACTATCAAGAGTGACCTTTGCTACAGATCACTTAGTAACCCAAAGAGGTGCTAGACACCAAGGCCTCAAGAAAGAAAAAATAACAAACCAAGTGCCTGTGGTGTGTATGTATGAGGGAAAGCTGAAAGCTTATCATAAAGAGTCGCCCTCTTACAGAGCACTTAGCCAAAAGAAGAATGCAATAAATCTTGAAAAAAAGGGGGAAGGATCAACAATTAAGAAGTCTCAAAGGATGCAATCAAGAGAGTGATCAAGGACTTGATAAAGGCCTGAAACCTAGTAAAGGAATGAACCTAAGTTGCTATGCATGAAACCCCATAAACCAGGAATTCTACTTCTATATTGTTTTCTTGTTCTTTCATCCATTCTTCCTATGTTTCAGTACTTGCTTAGGGACAAGCAAGCTATAAGTTTGGTGTTGTGATGCCAGGGCATCTAGGCCAGTGGTGGACAAAATTGTGATCCTCTTTGTATTTGCATGAGATTTATTTAATGGCTATTGACTATGTGTGGACACAACTCCGTTCAACTTAACCAGCAAGTGTACTAGGTCATCCAAGTAATACCTTACGTGAGTAAGGGTCGATCTCACAGAGATTGTTGGTTTGAAGCAAGCTATGGTCACCTTGTAAATCTCAGTTAGGCAGATTAAATTGATTTATGATAGGTTCAAAAATTAATAATAAACAGAAAATAAAATAGGATAGAAATACTTATGTAAATCAATAGTGGGAATTTCAGACAGGCGTATGGAGATGCTGTGCTCCTCTTGAATCTCCACTTTCTTATTACATTCATCCAATTTCTTCTTACTCCTTTCCATGGCAAGCTGTATGTAGGGCATCACCGTTGTCAATGGCTACATCCCATCCTCTCAGTGAAAATGGTCCTATGCTCTGTCACAACACGGCTAATCATCTGTCGGTTCTCAATTAGGTTGGAATAGAATCCCTTGATTCTTTTGCGTCTGTCACTAACGCCCAGCCTTCAGGAGTTTGAAGCTCGTCACAGTCATTCAATACCGGAATCCTACTCGGAATACCACAGAAAGGTTAGACTTTCTGGATTCCCATGAATGCCGCCATCTATCTAGCTTATACCACGAAGATTCTGTTGGGGAATCTAAGAGATATGTGCCTGGCCTAAGGTAGAACGGAAGTGGTTGTCAGTCACGCGCGTTCATAGGTGAGAATGATGATGAGTGTCACAGATCATCACATTCATCAAGTTGAAGTGCAACGTATATCTTGGAATAAGAATAAGGAGAATTGAATAGATAATAATAGTAATTGTATTGAAACTTGAGGTACAGCAGAGCTCCACACCCTTAATCTATGGTGTGTAGAAACTCCACCGTTGAAAATACATAAGTGAAAGGTTCAGGCATGGCCGAATGGCTAGCCCCCAAAACGTGATCAATGGCCCCCTAAGATGAAGAATAAAACAAAACTGAGACCAAAGATGAAACGTGGTCAAAAGACGACTAATACACTAGTAAAAAGTCTTATTTATACTAAACTAGCTACTAGGGTTTACATGAGTAAGTAATTGATGCATAAATCCACTTTCAGGGCCCACTTGGTGTATGCTTGGCTTGAGCTTGATCTATCCACGAGCTGAGGCTTTTATTGGAGTTGAACGCCGAGTTATAGCGTGTTTCTGGCGTTCAACTCCGGGTTGTGACGTGTTTCTGGCGTTTGACTCCAGACAAGAGCATGTACTTGGCGTTGAGCGCCACTTTACGTCATCAATTCCCAAATAAAGTATGGACTATTATATATTGATGGAGATCTCTGGATGTCTACTTTCCAACGCCGTTGAGAGCACGCCATTTGGAGTTCTGTAGCTCCAGAAAAATCATTTTGAGTGCAGGGAGGTCAGATTCCAACAGCATCAGCAGTCCTTTTGTCAGCCTTTTTCAGAGTTTTGCTCAAGTCCCTCAATTTCAGCCAGAAATTACCTGAAATCATAGAAAAACACACAAACTCATAGTAAA
>NC_029777.3:61212208-61278739 GCF_000817695.3 Arachis duranensis
GCTACCTAAAAATAATGCCAAAAAGCGTATAAATTATCCGCTCATCAGCCAGTTTCACTGACCTTTTCTTTACT
Source organism: Arachis duranensis (assembly GCF_000817695.3). Taxonomy (NCBI): domain Eukaryota; kingdom Viridiplantae; phylum Streptophyta; class Magnoliopsida; order Fabales; family Fabaceae; genus Arachis; species Arachis duranensis. The sequence continues at coordinate 61,212,283 of NC_029777.3, forward strand.
ATTTTAGGGTAGTTTCATGCATTTTCTTAGATAATAAGGCAAGTTTTGGATGAAAATACACTCACACCTTGATTCAAGCAACTATTGTGAATTTTACATGATTTCATGAAGATTTTGCAAGAATTGAGTGACAAATTGATGATACATAATCTCATGACTTTGGCTAGAGCTTTGATGCACTTTATTTGCTTGATTTCAGGACAAAGAAAGCAAGGAAGAGCCACGTTAACCTAGTTAACATGACCACTAACGTGGAATGGGAATGAGCTTGCAACATTAATGAGAAAAGTGATCACCAATAACGCCTGTAAAGCCATCATATGCCCACGTTAATTGCCACGTTAACTAGGCTAACGTGGTAGTTAACATGGAGACAAAGAAAGCTCCAATGTTAGTGGTAAACGTGAACACCACTAATGCTCGAAAAATTGGCAATGAGCCACGTTAAGAGTCAAGTTAACTTAGTTAACGTGAACTCTAACGTGGAAGAGATGAACAATGCCAATGTTAGTGACACTCACCTTTGTCACTAACGTTGGATCAAGCTAGCATTGCCCACGTTAGTGGTCACGTTAAGACCACTAACGTGAAAGTTAACGTGGAGCTAAGATTGATTAGTCAACGTTAGTGACACTCACCTTTATCACTAATGTTGGAGATGGCATTCACTACCACGTTAGTGGCAATGTTAACTTAGTTAACGTGAGCTCTAACGTGGAGAGTAGGGGCACTTGGAGCGTTAGTGACAAAGGTAAGTGTCACTAATGCTCTCGAAGATGAGGCATACCCACGTTAAGAGCCACGTTAGTTACACTAACGTGAACTTTAACGTAGGGACAAGGGGCACAATGCTACGTTATTGGAAAAGGTGAGTCCCAATAACACTTGCAAAGGTTCATAAGGCAACGTTAGTGGTCACGTTAGTGCCACTAACGTTGGAGTTAACGTGGGCTATATGGGGTTGGAACGTTAGTGAAAAAGGAGATTTCCACTAACGTTCTCGAACCCACAATCTCACTTAATGTTAACATCACTAACACCCATGCCTAACTCATACTTTTCTGCAAGCTGAGCCCACTAAAGATTGTAACTGCTCCAACTCAAGATCTAAGGCCCACATCCAGGACTTGGAGAACTCACTAGAATATTAAGAAGAGTAGTATATATAGGAGTAGTTTTGAACTATAGAGAAGCTTGGCACTTTGGAGAACTACCCTCTATATATTTACTTTTCTGCACTTTTAGCTAAGCATGTATTCTTTTCTGCCATTTTTCATTTCTAGAGCTATGAACAACTAAACCCCTTTCATTGGGTTAGGGAGCTCTATTGTAATTTGATGGATCAACTATAGTCTTCATTCTTCTTCTTCTTTTTTCTCTTTTGATTTACTAGAAAGCTTTCGATCTTAAATCAATTGGTTAGTTGTCTTGGAAAAGAAACTCTCCATAATTGGATCTCCTCTGAGCCTTGGAAAAGGGATGCACTTCATCTCTTTCCATGAGCAATTAAATCAAGGAATTGGGCAATTGTTCAAGCTTAGATAGATTGGGTTGCCAAGGAATTGGAACCCAATCACCTAAGATTGCCAAGGAGATCAATCGATGCTTTGATTGAGGAAGAGATGAAAATGAATTTGATCCGGAGAATACAACATCTCTTTAGCCCAATGAATTCCCCATTTTTGATCTTATCCATTCTCTTTACTTTCTGCCATTTATTTCCATGCTCATTTTCCTAAATCCCCATTTAAGATTCTGCACTTTATTTTCTGCTATTTACTTTCCCGCCATTTAATTTTCTGCAATTCTCCAACTATATTCTATTTAGCTCAACTAGCATACTCTTTCAACTAAAGTTGCTTGACCAATCAATCCCTGTGGGATTCGACCTCACTCTATTGTGAGTTTTTACTTGACGATAATTCGGTATACTTGCCGAAGGGAAATTTGTTGAGAGGCAAGTTTTTGTGCATCAACAGAAGCAAGTGGCAAGAGAAGGAGACAATGCTTCTCACAGATGAATGTAGTGCCGTGATTCAAGGGGTATTCCACCAAAGCTTAAAGATCCAGTGCGTTTTGTAGTTTCATGTACCATAGGCAAGATGACCTTAGACAAAGCTTTCTATGATCTTGGTGCTAGTATCAATTTGATGCCTTTATCAATGATGAGAAAGCTTGCCATAGAGGAACTCAAACCTACCAGGATGTCTTTGGTAATGGCCGATAGATCAATCAAGACACCCAATGGCATTGTGGAAAACTTATTGGTGAAGGTTGGAGAGTTTATCTTCCCTGCAAACTTTGTGATTTTGGATATAGAAGAGGAAGAAAACAATTCAATCATCCTAGAAAGGCCATTTCTAGCCACAGCAAGAGCTATTATTGATGTGGAGAAGGAAGAAATGATCTTCAGAGTGCACAATGAGCAAATGGTCATCAATGTTTTCAAAGAAATACAACACCCCCCTGAGCAAGAAGATTACATGAGAGTAGATATGATAGAGAGTTTGGTGGAGGAATGTTGGAAGCCAACCATCATGAGCAACAAGAAGAAGGAGGGTAAGAAGATCAGGGAACAAGGGAAGCACAAGTAGCTGAAATTTCCATTGAGAAAGAAGTGAAACAAGACAAGAAGGAAGAAGTGCCAAAACAAGAATTGAAGCCTCTCCCTATTCATCTCAAATATGCATTCCTTGGCACAGCAGATAGCTTTCCGGTGATCATCAACTCTTCCTTGACTGAAAAAGAAGAAGGAAAGCTCCTCAATGTACTAAAGGCTCACAAAGATGCAATAGGATGGACCATTGATGACTTGAAGAGTATTAGCCCTGCAGTTTGTATGCATAAGATCCTTTTGGAAGACAATTCAAAACCAGTGGTTCAACCTCAAAGGAGGCTAAATCCCACAATGAATGAAGTTGTCTAGAAGGAAGTAATGAAGTTATGAAATGCAGGGATTATCTATCCTATCTCTGACAGCTCATGGATAAGCCCAGTTCAAGTGGTACCAAAGAAAGGTGGAATGATAGTTGTTGTTAATGAGAAGAATGAGCTCATTCCCACAAGAACTGTGACAGGATGGAGAATGTGTATTGACTATAGGAGACTGAATGATGCCACACGCAAAGATCACTTTTCTCTCCCATTCGTTGACCAAATGCTTGAGAGGCTAGCTGGTCATGCATACTACTGCTTCCTTGATGGATATTCTGGCTACAATCAAATAGTGGTTAACCCCATGGATTAAGAGAAGACATCCTTCACCTATCCCTTTGGAGTTTTTGTATACAGAAGGATGCCATTTGGATTGTGTAATGCTCTAGCAACATTTCAAAGATGCATGCTATCAATCTTCTCAGATATGGTAGAAAAATTTATTGAAGTTTTCATGGATGACTTTTCTGTTTTTGGTGACACTTTTAATGCTTGCTTGCATCACCTTACCCTTGTCTTGAAATGGTGCCAAGAAACTAATTTGGTTTTAAATTGGGAGAAATGCCATTTTATGGTGCCTGAAGGGATTGTTCTTGGTCACAAAGTTTCAAGAAAAGGGATAGAAGTTGACAAGGCAAAGGTAGAAATCATAGAGAAACTTCCCCCACCAACTAATGTGAAGGCTGTTAGAAGTTTATTAGGACATGCTAGATTTTATAGAAGATTTATCAAGGATTTTTCAAAAATAGCCAAACCATTAAGAAATTTGTTAATGGTTGATAATCCTTTTGTTTTTTATGAAAGCTGCCAGCATGCTTTTGACACTTTAAAAACCAGACTCACCACTGCACCAATCATCACACCCCCAGATTGGGGATCACCCTTTGAACTCATGTGTGATGCAAGTGACATTGCAATTGGTGCTGTGTTGGGACAAAGGAAGGGGAACTTGCATCATGTCATGTATTATGCAAGCAAAGTATTGAATGAAGCTCAAAAAAATTACACCACAACAGAGAAGGAATTGTTAGCTGTGGTTTATGCATTTGATAAGTTTAGATCATACTTGATTGGTTCTAAAATTGTAGTTTATACTGACCATGCTGCCCTTAAGTATTTGATGTCAAAACAGGATGCTAAACCAAGACTTATCCGATGGATATTGCTTCTACAAGAGTTTGACATTGAAATAAAGGATAAGAAGGGTAGTGAAAACCAAGTTACTGATCATCTATCAAGATTTCCACAAGAAACAATCCAAGAAGCCTCACATTCAGTGAATGAAAGCTTCCCAGATGAACACCTTTTGCAGATTCAACAAGCCCCTTGGTTTGCAGACATTGCAAACTATAAGGTTAGAAGGAAGATTCCCAAGGAATTCACCAAGCAACAAGTGAAAAAGCTACTTAATGAAGCAAAGAAATTTCTGTGGGATGAACCATTTTTATTCAGAAGATGTTCATATGGGATGATAAGGAAATGTGTTCCTGAAGGTGAGATGAGAAGCATATTGTCGCACTGTCATGGTTCAGCCTATAGTGGACATTTTGGGCCAGAAAGAACAGTAGCCAAGGTACTTCAAAGCGGATTTTATTGGCCTACCATATTTAAAGATGCTAGAGAGTTTGTTCATCAGTCCAATGAGTGCCAAAGGGGTGGAGGGTTAACAAAAAGAAGTGAGATGCCTCAGAACTATATCTTGGAGGTAGAACTCTTTGATTTATGGGGCATTGACTTCATGGGCCCTTTTCCTCCTTCATACTCTTTCAAATACATACTTGTAGCAGTGGAGTATGTCTCAAAGTGGGTAGAAGCTATAGCCACAACCACATGTGATGCACAAGTTGTCCTTCAATTCCTAAAGAAGCACATATTCACTAGGTATGGAGTACCTAATGGTCTAGTTAGCGATGGTGGCAGCTATTTTTGCAACAAGTAGATGGAGAAACTACTCCACAAATATGGGGTGATGTACAAAGTAGCCACACTATATCACCCGCAGACCAATGGCCAAGCAGAGCTTGCTAATGGGGAGTTGAAGAGGATTTTGGAGAAGACTGTGGGAGCAACCAGGAAAGATTGGGACAGGAAGCTAGAAGATGCACTTTGGGCATATAGGACAGCATTCAAAACTCCTATTGGGAAGTCCCCTTTTCAGCTGTTATATCGCAAGTCTTGTCACCTCCCTGTAGAGCTTGAACATAAAGCTTTTTGGGCCACTAAACTCCTCAACCTTGATTCTCAAGCAGCAGGGAAGAAGAGGCTACTACAACTAAATGAGTTGGATGAGTTTAGGCTAGAAGCTTATGAAAGTGCCAAGATATACAAAGAAAAAGCTAAGAGGTGGCATGACAAGAAAATTGCAAAGAAGGAGTTCAAACTAGGACAACAAGTACTCTTATATAATTCCAGGCTTAAGGTTTTCCCTGGCAAGCTCAAATCTAAATGGACTGGCCCATACTTGGTAACAAAGATTTTTCCTTATGGAAGCCTTGAATTGCTAGATGAAGCAACAAAGAGTCATTTCATAGCAAATGGTCACAGGGCAAAGCATTACTTGGGAAGCCAATGAGACAAAGAAAAGGATGTCCAGAACCTTAATTGAGCAAGAATGAAAGATGTCAAGCTAATGACAATAAAGAAGCACTTGTTGGGAGGCAACCCAACCTAAGGTAGTTTTCTTTTCCAGCCATTTCAATAAAAAGGTTAATTAGTTTTATCTGTAGTGCAAGGAGCTAAGTTTGGTGTTGTACACCAAAACAATTTAATTTAAGGGAGAATGAAGGATCCTAAGTTTGGTGTTCCACCAAAAATCTCATTTGAAACATATTATCATCTTCTGCATAAAGGTTTACTAGCTCTAAGCAAGCAGACAAACTATTCAACCATTGACTGTTTCTAGTTTAGCTTTATAACCTTTAGCAAAGACAAAAGAATTCATAAATGGTTAGCTTGTTGCATCAGAAACATTGGCAAGGAATTAAGTTTGGTGTTCCCATACCAAAGTAAGTCTGAAAGCCATACTCAATTCAAGCATACTAACCATTTACTTAAGGGCTTGAGAAGCAAGCAACTTTTGAGGATTATGTAGGAAAATAGCCAATAATTGAAGACAGTCTGCATTATGACTCAAAAAGGGACACAATAGAAGGAAGAATAAAAAGTTGCAACCCACAGGTTGTATTTGCATCTAATCCTTGTTGCTGAGAAATATTTAAAAAAAAATTGGGAATCCCTATATGTCTGGCTAAAGTGTTCATTTAGTTGTAAGTGGAAATGCTTGCCATGAATGTTGATCTGTATATTGTTTGTCATCCATCATTAGCTTGAATTTTGTGTTATTTCCTTGCTGTTTGAAAAAAAGGAAAAAGTTTGAAATAGAAAGTGAATGTCCAATGTTGTAGAAATGTGAATGAAAGTTAGTGGTGGTATTGGCTTGATTTAATGAATAACTCATAAAATAAATGCTGCATAATAACATGTTTCCTTGAAGTATGAATTAGCTTGCTGTTACAAAGTCTGCTATTAATGAAATTCCCTTGAGAAAGAATCAAAACAAAAAAAAGAAAAGAAAGAGAAAAGCCAATAATTGGCAAAGAAACAAACAATAAGGCTAGACACCAATAGCTTGGATCCTAAGACATATGCCTGTGGTGTTTGTGTACTAGGATATGCTTGGACAAGTAAGTTTTGAGGAGTATTTTGAAACTTGGCCACTTAGATCAACTGATTTGGGATTGCCAACTGAAAGTCCACTATCAAGAGCAACCTAGCTACAAAACACTTAGTAATCCAAAGAGATGCTGGGCACCAATGCTCCTAGGAAGAAAATGTGAGCCATGTGTCTGTGGTGAAAAAATGTTGAGCAAAACTAAGCCAAAGGTTGCTGCAACATTTGCCGCCAAGCCTTCAATGAGTAATAAGCTCTCTAAGCAAAATAAGAAAGGAAAAGCTAGCAAAGGATCAAGCAAACGCAAAGCATTGTAGCAGCAATCTTAGTGAACCTTTGGGGAAAACATCTTTTATATAGCAGCAAGTAATAAATGAGCTACCATTGATCTACATAAAACCCCATGAACCAAGTTCAATTATCTGCTAAATAAGGACATGCATACTTCTCTGTTTCATTTCATCTTCTCTTATGTTTAGTGCTTGCTTGGGGACAAGCAAGGTTTAAGTTTGGTGTTGTAATGACAAGTCATCTTATGCTAGCTTTTCAAGCATTTTTCACTTGTTTCATTAGGTTTTATGCACTTTCTTCCATTGTAAGTAAGTGGTTTGGAGTGGAATTACATGGTTTTGTTGAATCAATCAACCATCCTTTATTTGACACTAAATCAGGAGGTTTAAGCTAAAATTAATTGGGTTTTAAATGATTTACAAACCTTGTGAATTTGGTGATACTTTGATTGGTTGTTTTGATTACTTGTAGGTAAAGAAGAGAAAGAAACAAGGAAAGCGTGGCCTAAGGAAGAAGAAAAGCGTGGCCTATGGAAAAAGGAAAGCGTGTCATATCAAAGGAGAAGCTATAGCACTCTCTTAAAAAGCTCAGTGCTCTCTATGAGAGCCCTACTCAAGGCCAATGAAGTAAAGCAAGGAATGTTGTGCTCTCCTTGTTAACCGAGCACCAAAGAAGCAAGGCAAAAATCACAATGCTCGGTTAACACAGTTAACTTTATCGGGCTCCATCCAAATTAAATCCAAGGAGCAATGTTTACTAGTGAAGGCCACAAGGTTCGAACCCATGACGCCAAGCTTAGCCCAAGTACTCAACCAAAGTAGGCCCAAGGATGGATTTCGCACCTCTAGTCTAGTCTACCATACATTTTGTACTTCTTAATTATTATATTAGTATTTATAGGAGGAGATCACCCATGTTTAGAATCTTCTCCCACCTCTATTTTTGATTTACGTACTATTTTCTATAAAGTATGAGCTACTGAACCTCCTAAGTTAGGGTAGAGCTCTGCTGATTCTCATGGATTAATACTATTTCTGTTTTTATTTCAATACACGTTTGATTCCATTGTCTTGTGCATTTTTGTTCTTCATCTCATAATTAAGGGTGAACCATAACAATCACCCTTATTCTACATGGATTCTGTGTGAGTCCTGACCCAGATAGCATTGAACTATAGCTATAGAATACACTGTGAATTTCAAGAGCGTGCCTGGACGAGTTTGGATATGTGACATATAATCCCGTTGACCGTGGGTTACTGAGGTTTCTGTTGCATTAGGTCTATAGTCTGAGAAGTAGTGTTCCCTGATTCGGAAGATCCGACCTTGTCTGTAGTACTTTGAGTAGGATCGCAAAGGGGAGTGGATGCTTAGGTCTTCACCTTCGGCTTTGGTGGGAAGCCTACATAAGTTTCTCGGATATGCTGGACTGCTATGATTTAGAAGAGACTAACTTGATGAGAATGCTACATGAGTTAGTCAATTACGGCTGCCATTGAATGAATCATTTGTTATTGAAGTAAACAGTAAGAAAAGTTAATCCAGAAGGAATACGCATCTCCAAAGCCTTCACTAAATATCTATCATTGCTTCTATACTACTCTAGTATTTCGTTTCCTTTACTTTTCGTTTATGCTTTCAAACAATAACCATCTTTTCAAATCGCCTTACGAAGATTTACAAGATATCCATTCCTTGCTCAATCCGACAATCTTCGTAGGATTCAACCCTCACTCACCTGAGGTATTACTTGGACGACCCAGTGCACTTGTCGGTTCAGTTGTGCGGAGTTAAATTTTGTGCACCAACCACTGCTAGAGAGTGCACTGCGGATTCCAAGTGCGTACCTGGGTGACTTTAGATTAGTGACATAAAATCTCGTTGACCGTGGGTTACTGAGGTCTCAGTGGTGTTAAGGCTAGAGTCTGGTTCCCTGATCCGGAAGATCCGAACTTGTCTATGGCGTTTTAAGTAGGATCGCAAAGGGGACTGGATTGCTTAAGTCTTCACCTTCTGCTATAGTGGGACGCCATGGGTTATCTTGATAAGAAGACATTAGTTGCTCCGATATATAGTGGACTTCTATGATTCTGAAGAGGATAACTTGATGAGGATGCTACATGAGTTAGTCAATTACGGCTACCATTGAATGAATCATTCGTTATTGAAGTAGACAGTAAGAAAAGTTAATCCGGAAAGAATACGCATCTCCAAAGCCTTAACTGTATCTTTATCACTATTTTCACACCAACCTGGTATTTCATTCTTTACTATTTTTATTTATGCTTTCAACCAAACAACCATCTTTTCTGATTGCTTGACTAAGATCTACAAGATAACCATTGCTTGCTCAATCTGACAATCTCCGTGAGATTCGACCCTCACTCACCTGAGGTATTACTTGGACGACCCGGTGCACAAAAACATAGCTATTAAAAACTAAAGAATTGTTCAAAGTGTTCACTCAATCTGGTGGATGAAGAGATGTAAGGCTCCACCTTCAACTGGTGGGTACCAGGGCTGGGTTACTATAAAAAACAAATAAACAAGAATTGAGGAGAAAGTTATAGTAGTGTGGTATGATAAAAGACAATGTGTATATTCTAAGTGTGCACAGTTTAGAACAAACACATTGGCCGGGTAAAAGTAGAAACCACACAAGCAGAAGAAATAGCATGTGTTCCTCAATTAAGTGGCCTAGGTTGCAAGTGAAGAGAAGTAAAGGATTAGAAACCACACAAGGAGAAGAAATAGCATGTGTTCCTCAATTAAGTGGCCTAGGTTACAAGTGAAGAGAAGCAAAGGATTAAGGCACAAGAAAACTTAGGCAACCACAACTATAGTGAATTGAATTTTGAGATATTGGGTATTGAAATTGTGCAAGTGAAAGCGCAGAATTGATATAGAAGCACAATAAACAACAACCAATTCGATAATGCAAAGCAAATTACTTGTTCATCCCCAATATAATACAATAGTCACATAATAAAGGTACTTGTTGCAAAAAGTGATAAGCTTGATAAGAATCAAATCAAGTCACTCAAACAAATGCAAAGCATTAAAAACAAACAAGTATCTTGTTATGTGATTATTTTGATGATGAACAAGAAATTTGATTCAATTCGCTAAAGTAAAAGTGCACAATTCATAATTAAGTTGCCAAACAAGTATATAGTCTAATGCATATGGTAGCAACAACATATGAATCAAACTCAAAATTCATTTAGTCAATCAAACAAAGACTTAATGCGCAGTGCACATATTCATAAAAAAATATGTCAAGATTCAAGAAAGAAGCAACCGAACCAATATCAATCAAACACTTGCAAGTTATTTAATTAATAAATAACTAAACCAAACTTAATAAAATTACTAAAATGAAAATGAAATGCAAACAAAATTAACTAGGACAAATTGTAAATAAGGTAAAAGTAAGAGAAGGGAGGGTTGGAGGGATGTGAAGTGCGTTAGGGCTTAATTCAAAGTGCAATAAAAATGTTGCCCAAAACAGCACTTGTGCGTACGCACAAGTATGTATGCGCATGCACATGAGGTGAAAAATGGGGAGTGTGTGCTCGCACAAGGTGTGCGAGTGCTCCGGGCAGAGAGGGAAACAAGACGAGGAGTAGGTCAAGCAAGCATAATTGACCTTGATCCATAAGTCCTGGCTAACTTACCAAACTAATTGGTAAAAGGCTTGCTTCAATGGAAACAAGAGTCAACTAACTACTCAAGAATTACCACTAAATGTTGGACATCATGACTTTAGTATCTTAGGAACTCAAATCCTAAGCCAAGGTGTGAGAATTTGCTCAAAATCTAAAGATGGTATTTTCACAAACACCTTGTGGGCATAAAACCAAAACATGAGAACTTGCAAAGGAAAATAGAAAACTATAACCAACTATTCACAAACCCAACTATAAACAAGTAATCAGGCATATATAAACCATAAAACACTAAATTCATCAATCAAAACTTCAAGATACTAAAATTGGAAATATGAACAAAGTAACTTGAACCAAGAGAAAATGAAAGTAAAGATGATGTAATTAAAGAGAAATTAAGAGTACTCACAATTAAAGAAGCAAAATCCATGTTGAAAGCTTGACTATAAAATGCTACAATGGAAATGGAAAATGAAATAAAACCCTAAGAGAGCATTTTAACTACACCACTCCTACTCTTAAGATTATGTTCTAAGTCCTAATGAAAGCTAATACTAACTAAGATGCCTTCACATGTGTTGATATCCCCTTCATATAGCACTTCCCATTCAGCATCCAAGCTTCCAAAATCACGGATCACGTGTTTCATTAATGAAACCACGTGCATGGACCTGTGCGTACGCACAGATGTGTATGTACACACACTTTGTTGAATGTTCACCTGTGCGTACGTACAGGGGGTTGTGAGCAGCACATCAACCAATTTCCTTCTTGTGCGCACGCACAAATGCTTCTGCGCACGCACACTTGACTGTGTGTGTTTTTCCTCGTTTTCTTCATGTGTTCTCCCTTGTACATGCTTTCTTCCACTTTTGCCTAGCCAAATCTTGCCTAAATGACCTGAAATCACTCATAAAACATATCACGGCATTGAATGGCATAAAAGTGAAATTAAAATCACTAATTTAAGTACAATAACGCATGTTTTCACATTTAAGTCTAATTTAGGGAGATAACAAAAGAGTATGCCATTTTGGTGGTTAAGTGTGAATTTATGTAATGAAATCCATTCAAATCAAGCCAAAATATCTCATCAAATATGGACTCATCACACGCACACAGGTCCGTGCGCGCGCATAGGAGCGAAAAGTGCAGGGGTTCATGCGCACACACTACAAGAAAATAAGCTTTCTGCCACGCTTTAAAAGCATGCCAAAAAGTGCAAAAAAGCGTGCCGATAGCTTTTCGCCATGCTTTTTAAGCTATCGGAACGCTTTTGAAAAGGTCATATCTACTACCGTACCGGTTGCTCTATCACCACACTTTTGTGGATCTATTGGCCCGCTTTCTTTTTGGCCACGCTTTCAACTGTTACCACGCTTAAAAGTGTGGGCATAGGTGTTAATCTATCGGTACGCTTTAAAAACGTACCGAAAAGTTCACATATCACCACGCTTTTGAAGCGTGCTAAGAAAGTTGGTTTTGGCTACGCTTTGAAAGCGTACCGATAGAGCACATACAACCACGTTTTTAAAAGCGTGGCTTTTTCACTAAAGCCTTTTGCCACGCTTTCAAAGCGTGGCCTATTCCTTTGTCAAATTAAAAAAAGGAGAAAATTAGAATGCATAATAATAATTAAAAAATTATAATTCTATAATAATAATTAAAAGGAAAAAATTAGAAGGCATAAGAATTTATTTTTTATTGATTTACATGAATTATTTACATGCTATAATAATAATTTAAATTAAAACTGTAATGTTCCCAAAGATATGATGGATGGAAAACCAAAAATTGATATACAACAAAACTATGAGTAACAAAAAGTTGATGTGGGAAGAACTCCTGCTACCATTTGCTTTAAAACTCCTCGTCTTCACTGGCCGTAGCTTCTTCCTTGTCATATTTTTCATCAGCCCTCTTCATGCTCTCCTTCTCCTTCTCCCTTTTCTCCTCTTGCTTCAGCAGCATTATAACTTTCCATAGCCTTCTCATATTCTGCTTTAAGCTTAGCAACTTTATCAGAATAAGGCTTCTTCTCCTGAACCACACATCAAGACACTTGAATCAGCATCACATTGACAAACACATCATAAGAGAAAGATAAGCTTTATAGACTTACATATTATATATTGTACTTTTATCATTTACTATTTCAATTTTCATTTCCAAATGCAGAAAATAGAATTTTAAAAATTACCATTAGTTACATTCACACGATTGAAGAACATTAAGGGTTTCTTTCACTACCGGATCCAAAAACTCATCCTGAAGAAACAAGAAAAATTAAGGAACAAAAATAGAGAGAATTTATTCCTTTTCTCTTTGAAAGCCTTCTTATACTAGCCAAAGAACACCAAGAACCAGAAGCATAATGAAATGAGAAAGAAGGAACAGAAACAGAAAACAGAAAACAGAAAGAGTGGAAAAGGAGAAAAATAGATGACTTACAATAAAAGTAAATAGAATGGAATATTAGTCATTCATAAAACACAGGTTTCCATTACAATTTTCCAAGAAAATATGTATGTGCATAATTGAGTTTTCTGACATTTTGCTAAAATATAACCATTTTATGACACTGTAACCCATGCATCAAATATTGCCTGACTTAATATCTCGATGTACTACTTTTGGTTCGATTGCCTCGTGCAAGTAAGCCAACTTGCAATATGATCAAGATCGGTAAGTCGAAAAAAAGACCCAGATCAAGTAGTGAGTTTTTTTTAGAAAAGAGCAAATGCTTTAGCTGTTCCAAGAAGAATTTTAATCCGAGCATCCTAAGTGAGAAAACCATACTGCCGCATGGCTCTATAAAGCCATTGCTCTAAATTGCCGTTGTTAACATACTCATAAAATAACAACATGAAATTCACAAACAAGCACTAAGGGTTAAAATAGAAATGTTCCCACATGCAGCTACAATTTCAACCATGAAAGCCTTTACCAAGAAATTTGATGCAACAAAATGTTCTAGTAATTAATAGAAGTATTAAATATTCATTTTGTATGATCAGATCCATATAAAAGCAGCCATCAAAAGTCAAACACAAATGGATACAAGTTAAAAGAAAGATAATAATAATAATTATGCAGTTAACATTTTGTAATGACTCATTTATCTCCATATAATAATGATAATAACAAAAGTGGAGATCTTGATGTTTAATTAAATGGAATGCAGAACAAAACAATTTAATACCTGTGAGTGCCTTCAATGCAATAACCTAGAAGTCTGACTAAGTTCTTGTGCCGCACATGACCAATAGCCTCAACTTCCACTTTAAATTCCTTCTCGGCTTATCCTCTGCATCAAGTGAGACGATAGTGTTAGTTAAACTAGCTGCATACACACATCCTAGTAAAACAAGACAAGAAAGATTCCATAAAACCAATTTTGAAATTGAACATACAAATAGCCAAAAAAACTGATAATCTAATCCAAAAATCTTATAGAGTTTTTAGGAGCTTCTTAACAGCCACATGACTCCCATTGAATAACTTGCCTTGATAAACAACTCCATAGTCTGCAACTCACTTATCAAAGTTGGTAAACTAGTATGGTAGACACTGTATAAAACATTGATGATAAAATAATCTGCAACAATTTAGAAAGTGAAGCATTTCTAACAAAGTAGCTACTATTCAAAACCAAAAGTATCCAGTTTCTCTAACAAAAAGAATATTGGAGAATAGGTTCTTAACAAGTTTAATCACCCGTGCCATGCACGTGATAAGATTGAAATTATAATTTTAGTTGTTATGTTAAATTTTATTTTAATTATAATAATTTAATTAATAAAAAAATAACTTGTATGCGTTGTTTTTCTTTTCTTGATATAGTGTTAATTGTATTAACTATAAAATAGTTATTTAATTTACTTTTTTCAATAACTCAGGTATATATACTCAATATGACCATAAATAATCTAGTAATACTTAAATCTACCAACAAAGTTTTATATGTTGGTTTACTGTGAAGTAAGAAAATATCAAAATCAGCTCAAAATGAAGAACAAATTAATAGAGAATCCTAATACAGAAAGTTTTGTAATAAATAATAAATAATTTAAACCTACTGAATAACAATTCAATGCTATCCTTTGATACTTGCAAAATATATACATGAATTGGAAATTGGAAATTGTTATTACTAATTCAATTAACTGGTTAATTGAGTAATAATTGTAAAATTATTAAGGTGCAAAATCATTGATTTACTCAATAGATTTCCATATATTATTTATATTTCAAGTAATAATTTGAAATTATATTATTGACCCAGTTAATAATACTATTATTAATAATTATTTTTTGTTAAGATAATTGTTTATGAATTATTTCAAATTATATTTTGTTAAGATATAATTATTTAGATTATTACTCATGGCATGGGTATAATTTCATTTTATACCAATTAATCAATTATAATTATATGACACAGGTGTAATTTCAATTTTATCCACCGATTATTGGCAAATAAATTTTATTCTAATTATAAATAAAATCTGTTTTTATTGGCAAATAAATTATCTTTAGGTTAATAATTTAATATATGTGTAGGTTCATTTTTTGTCAAATATAATGAAAATACAAATAAAGAAAAAAGATAAAAATAAACTTAATAATATCTGACACTACTTCGTTTTATTAAATTATTTAAAAATAGCACATCCACAAAAAATAATCGTAATATATAAATTGAGGCAATAATTTAAAATTCTATAATTATAATTTAATCAAATACTAATAGTAAAACCAAATTACCTAAACAATATTGAACCTATTCTACTTAGTCACGTATAGTATAGAATCATTCTTGTAACGACAACCAACTGAAATAACATCGTAAGTTTCAATATTTAGAATTCGTGCAAAATCAGACCATCCTCTTGTTAGATAAGCTTCATCATCTGCTATCCATGTAATGCGGCAAGGTATAGAATTGTCACACCGAGAAACCAAACTAACTTTTATTTCCCTCAATGGCATTGCATGCATGCAAAAGAAAACTGGTAATTTCTGAAAAAAATCAAAATATGTTAAAAAATTATTCTAATAATGAACACCTTAAACTAAGAAAATTTAAATATATTACCAATCGCTGAAATTTCATGTCTGAATTTGTCACAAATTTAGCAAAACTAAAATGAAATTGAGGGAATTCAATTTCATTATGTGCTCCACTTCGAAGATTTTCGGGCAAACGTAAAAAGTATGGAAGGGATGGAACTTGAACTTGCCCTATAAAGTTCTGTGGATGCAATTCCTCATTGAAAAATCGAGCTCCTCCTAAGAAATCTTACTTTAACCACATTCCATTTGGTTGGTCATAATAGGTGAGTAGATCCAACCATCCTTCGGTAAAGTAGAGACTATTGCATCTTCTTTGAATGCTTACATCCATGTAGTTGGAATCCAAATCAGTGAAGACAACTCCATGAGGTATTTCATGGATGTGATGCATTGTAACTTAGAGTAACAACAAATAATAAATTATCAAAAGAATAATATAATAGAATGAGTATATGAAAAATATTATAAAAAGTTATAAATTGTACCTTAAAATGATCAACTTCAATAAAAAACGAAGAATACATTCTTATTCTATGAAATAGTAAAAAAAACACTAAATATAAAATTATGAATTGACTCTCAAATTTAGATTCATGTACCACAGGAAAACACTATATATAGACTTTAGTAAAACAAAAATAAATATGTAAATTACCTATTATTAAGATAATTTTTTAATAATACATTAAATATTGATTTGATACAATTATAATGAATATATGTTCCTAAATTAGTATAATTATATATTAATTTCATCATATCACGCATACGTGAATCGGGTAACAAAGATTTTTTATTATTATTATTACTGTTATTGATATTATTATTATCATTAAAATTATTAAAAGTATTTTTAATTGATAATTGATAAGTAGTTTAATAGTGCATTAAATATTGATTTTATATAATTATAGTGAAGATATGTTGCTAAATTAGTATAATTATATATTATTCATTTAGTATTAATTATAATATAATTACAATAAAATAATTTAGAATAGAAAAAAAATTTATTCGTTTTGGAGGGAAAACGGAGGCATGAGAGATCGACACATCACCTTTAGTAGCTGGGGGAAAACCCAATTTTAGTATATTAAGTAGATAAAAGTAGGGATAAACAGGGAAACCATCAGGAATATTGGAGAAGCTTTAGCTATATGCTGAATGATCAATATAAGGTGTACAAAGAGGGAGGTTATGTGCCCCTAGCAGGTGAGGATAAAAATCTTACCATTAGGGACATGATGAGTTCCCATGGGGATGCATCTTATTCAAAGGGTTCAGCAACATCCTTCAAACACCTCATTTTTCATAAGTTAGATTATGCTTGCTACCTAGGTGGAGTAACAAATTGAATGAGAGATTAAAATAATGAAAGACTAGAGAAAAGTCTGAAACAGAGTAATGCCAAACAAAATAGAGCATTAATGAGACCAAAACTTTCAAGGTTTATCATTCAGTTTCCTTTGTATCAAACTATTCATCTAATTTCCATAATTTGGTAAAAAAATGAAAATCAAATTCAGAGAATACTAATGCTCAAATATCTTTAAAAAGTATCAGATTCACACCAGATATTTTTTTCCTTAAAAAAAGTAGTTCAAGAATCAACACAGATACTAATAACTGAAATGGAAGAAAACCCAAATTATTAAAAAAAGTGCAGAAAAGAAATTCAAACTATATACCTGATCACTTCTATGTACTAAACAGAACTGATTTCTTAAGAAACAGAAATTCGAATTCAGCAGGTGGAATTTTGCAGCTACGAAAATTGGATTTTGGCTTTGATTTCTTGGACACTTTTATGAAAATATTTCATGGAAGATAAAAAGGGAAATACTTGAGAAGTTGGTAATGGATGGCAGCTTATGGTTTGTGTGAGTGAGGGAGAGAGAACTAACCTTCGAGCAGCACCGCGAGTAGAATCGCAACAGAGAAGCAACCAGAACCACGAGAGAGAGGGGCGAGCAGCACGACGACCAGAATGGCGAACTGGCGAGGAATGCTGAGCTAGCTAACACAACGACAAAGGCGATGAAGGCGATGCAGGCTGGGTGAGATGAAGGGCAGTGATGAACGTGATGAAGGCTGAACGATAAACGCCGAAGGAAGCTGCTGGGTTCGAGAGTGAAGATGAAGTGACGGCGCAATAGGGTTTGAAAGGGAATTTTAGGGTTAAAAAGATTTTAGGGTTTGAATGGGAATTCTTTAACCCTATTCTAACTTAGCTTTTATCAAAACCAAAGAAACCAAGAAATTCAAATGATAACATTTAAAGTTTTAATTCATACTTTGATATCAAATTTAGTTTAAATATGAATATTGAGTTTACATTAAATACTTTTGATTCTAAATTATAATTTGATATATTTTTTAAGAATATTAAATAACTAATTATTAATACAATGTACAAATTGTAAAATTAATCAAATTATCTTAAACTAATTTTTTTAAGTATAATTTGGTAACATAAGAATTAGGTGTATTCTAACAAAGTTATGTGATTTAAAAATAAACAAATTATAAAAAAATACACATTTTGTAATGAAGAAAAAAGATACTGAAAAAAGAAGAAAAAAATATTGAATGAGTGGGAAAATCTTAAAATTTAGGGTTAAAAATAAGTTAATTGTGAAAATTTGAAAACTTATCATTTAGGATTAAAATTTGAAAACTTAGGAAAAAAAAGTTAAGTGTGAAAAAAAATATAAGTGGGAAACTAAATTTTAGGGGAGGGAACTCTATTGGCACGTTTTTTACGGTGCCAAAATAAACACACTATAGCCACGCTTATAAAGCGTGCCGATTTCCTTCTATGGCCACGCTTTTTAAGCGTGCCAAAAAAACATGTGACCAATTTTCAAATCAGTGGCCACCCTCGTAAAAGCGTGCTGATTTCCCTCTATGGCCACATTTTTCAAGCGTGGCAATAAAAAAGCGTGGCCAAATTTCAAATAAGTAGCCACCCTTGTAAAAGCGTGCCAGTTTCTCTCTATAGCCATGCTTTTCAAGCGTGGCAAAAAAAGCGTGGCCAAATCACAAATCAATGGCCACCCTCGCAAAAGCGTGCCCATTGACCACTTTTGGGCACGCTTTAAAAGCGTAGCAAGAAAAAAGGGTACCGACAGGCCTTTTTTCTTGTAGTGACAGGCTGTGCCAATACTCCCAACAAAAGGGGTGCAATCTCATAAGCCTGTGCACTTGCACAGAGAGTGCGAAAAGAGTGGATCATGCGTACGCACAGGCAGGTGCACATGCGCATGGGACTTATTTTTTTAAGTGAAAGGATCATGTGTGCGCATGCTCACAATTCCGTGCGCACACACAGGAACAATAATTAAAAGGGGTTCATACGCACAGGGCGTGCGAGTGCTCCCAGCAGAGGGAGTGCAAGGAGGTGTGCGTATGCACAAAGTGGTGCGTACGCATACAGTACGCAAAAAGAAGGTTGTGTGCGTACGCACAAAGCACAAAACACAGGGGAATGCGCGTGCACAAAGCATGCGAGCGCTCCCAACAGAGGGCATTCAGGCTGGTGTGCGTACGCACAGGTGGGTGCGTACACATAGGTGGGTGTGTACGCTCAAGACGTGAAATATAGCTGTTGTGTGCGTACACACAAGAGTGTACGCATGCACAGTGCCTTGTTTTCCCAAAAAAAAATTCTTCAAATTCTAAGGTACCAAGCCTTAGCTCAACCAAAATTCAACCCCAAAACATCCAAAAACCCATAAATTCATGATCCATATAGAAAACATCCTAACAAATCTCAAAATTAAACTAATTATAAGCTAACTAAAATAAGCAAAATGCAATAAAGTCAAATTATAAACAAAAAGAGAAGGTAAGAACAATGTTACCATGGTGGGGTGTCTCTCACCTAACACTTTGGTTTAATGGCCTTAAGTTAGACTTATGGAGAGCTCTAATCAAGGAAACTTGTGCTTCTATTCATCTTGGGACTTCCAAGAATGCTTGAATCTCTAAAATTCTCAATTGATTGCACCAAGTTTTGATGGAGTTTCCAATAAGCTATGAGCTCCCAACAAGAAAAACAAAAAGAAAACAAGAAAAACATATTCACAATATTAACATATTCACAATAGCAAACAAAAAGTAAAATATTCACATATTGACATATTAATGAAATCAAGATATTCACATATTAACATATTCATAATAGCCAATAATAAGCAAGCAACATATGCACAATCTACCAAAAATAAGCTATTCACAATATTCATATATGCACAATAGCCAACAATAAGCACACATTGCAACTCCCCGACAATGGAGCCAAAAATTTAAAAAGGGCAAAACCATCAGCTTAGAATTTTTCTTCTCGGTCAGAGAAAATAACTTCGTTACAAGTATAGTTCCATGCCGACAAGTAATGCTCAAATCAAATTTGAAATACAAAAGATGTCACAATTCGATACAATATTAAACCGATAGTATTTATACTCCTGAGTCGTCTTCCCTAGGAGTTGTAATTAAGTGATCTATTACTGGCTATGAGGTATTTTCGGGATTTTGATTATAAGATGCAAGAAATTAAAATGGCAAGGAATTAAATGGAAAGCAAGTAAAAGAAATAAAAAGGGAATTCAAACACTAAAAAGGGCTCTGAAGAACGAAACTCTCGTGCGATCTAGAATTTTCACAAATAAATTCTCGTTGTAAGTATAGCTTCTAGACCGACAAGAATTCCTTTCTTACAAAAGTTTTGGTTGTCACAAGTAACAAACCCAATGAAATTTATAAACCAAAGTATTCAAACCTCGGGTCGTCTTCTCAAGGAATTGCAGGGAGGTGTGTTTTATTATTGGTTATGGAAAACAGTGTTTTTGGGTTTTGAAAAGGTTTTGAACAAGAGAAATAAATTGCAGGAATTAATAAATCAATAACTGTAAGTCTCTTGGCAAGGTATGAAAATTGGAATTTCTATCCTAGTTATCCTTATCAGGTGTGCTGAGAATTGGGTTTTAATCCCACTTAATTATCCCTTATTAAATAAAGGAAAGTCAAGTAGACTAATTAAATTAATCCTCGAGTTTCAGTCAACTTTTAGAGCGATCCAAATTAATTAGCAATTGCCAATTTCAACCACTGCTGAGTTTGATAACTCAAGTATTACCAATTAAATAACCAAAGCCAAAAGGGAATAAAACCTACTCGAATGAAAATAATTTGGATAGAGCCCAAGCATCAATGACATAAATTAGAGAAAACAATCATAAGTTTGAAATACCTCAAATTGTATTAATTAGGAAATCAATCTAAACATGAAGAGTTCATAAACTAAATTGAGAAAATAAATAAAAGGAATATTGAACCTGTGATTGAAGAAGATGAAATCCTAATTCTAATCCTAATCCTAAGAGAGAGGAGAGAACCTCTCTCTCTAAAAACTACATCTAAATCCTAAAACTATGTATGAATGTATGTTCTCTTCTCTCCTCCATGAATGGATGGATTCTCCCTATTTATAGCCTTTAGTCTGTGTTCTCTGGGCTTGGATCTGGACCAAAAAGGGTCCAAAACTTGCTGGGGCCAACTTCTGCAGATTCTGTAGAGCGCACACGTCACGCGTCCGCGTGGGTCACGCGGTTGCGTCATCTGGAGTGTTGCTCTTTCACGCGGTCGCGTCAATCACGCGTCCGCGTCAGTTGTGTTTCGCGGCCCACGCGTTCGCGTCATCTGTGAGCTCGCGTCGATGCTCTTTGCGCTTAAGCACGTGTCCGCATCGTCCACGCATTCGCGTTGCTGCAAGTTTCTTCAAAAACTCTATTTTGTGCTCTCCTTCCATTTTTGTATGTTTCCTTTCCATCCTTTAAGTCATTAGCCTTATAAAACCTGAAAGTACTCTCAATACACAAATCACGGCATCGAATGGTAATAAAGGATAATTAAATTTAATATTTTTAAAGCATAGGAAACATGTTTTCTCATATGTCATATCATAAGGAAGGAATTGTAAAACCTTGCAAATTCATATGAATAAGTAGGTGAAGAGTTGATAAAATCATTCAATTAAAGCACAAGATATATCATTAAATAGTGGTTTATCAACCTCCCCACACTTAAACAATAGCATGTCCTCATGCTAAATCCGAGAGAAAAAAGTGAAGGTAAAATGGTGGAATCTTATGTAATGCAATCTATTCTAAATGCAACTACTTAAATGAGTCGTGCAGTTCTAGTTATTATTCACCTATATATAAAGCTTACATGTAGTTAAATTAATTCATATCTTCAAGGAATCATATATATACAATTAGGGCCAAATCATATTAAAGCACAGTTACAACAGAGTTGAGTTAAGATAGTTCACAACTTGCAAGACAATTAATAATTAAACATGGACATATGAGAATGAGCTATTGAACCCCCACTGGATTGTGTATTTACTCTCTAGTCACTCAGTGTTTGGGGTTAATCACTCTCTTCTTTTCTAGTCATGCTTTCTAAAACTTTGTTTTTCCTCTAATCAATAAACAATTATTGAATATAGGCATACAAAAATCATGAGGTCTTTTCCTAGGTTGTAATAAGGCTGAGGTAAGGGTAAGGATGTATATATAAGGCTAAGTGAGCTAACAAAGTGAATTCTTGACTAGTCTAAGATCTCACCTAACAAATACATATTTTATATAATTTCATGATTCACCTAGCTACCCAAACCTTCCACTTTTGTGTTACATGCTCATACATTTTATTTTTTACTTTTGTCCCATGTGGATTGATTCTTTGTAATTGCATTTGGGGTAATTTTTGTATCCCCTTATTTAAATACTATATATATATATATATTCCCTACTTAAAGATTGCAAGCATATAAAAGAAGTGTGAAACACACAGGAATGAAATTTATGGTTTGATGTAACCACACAATTAAACTCAAAACTCACGGGCTGTGTGTTCTCAAGCTCATAAATCATATATCAGTTATGTATGTCATGCAAGTAGAAATTAATAGTTTCCATTCAACTCAATGTAAATCTTAAGGTGCCCCTTAAAATCTTAGTGTTTCTCCTTGAAAAAATATTGTTAACTAACTAACATGTAATGCTATATATACAGGGTGTGTAGATTATTTTATTCTGTTATGCTAAAGTCTCTAGTTTACTCCTTTTTATTTTCAATTAAACCAAACTATCATATGCTAAAAGGGTAAACTATACTAATTAATCCACTTAATATATAACTAGTAAACTAAAAGTGCAAATTAAGCTAAAATATCCAAGATATATACAGCCCAAAGTGCAGAATGCAAAAATACAACAAAAGCAAAAAAAAAGAGAAAAAAATATGCAAATAAAATACAGAAAATGAATAAAATAAGATAAGAGTCTGTAGTGGTTCACAAAAAAATATGGCAGAGATGGCAACCTCCCCAAACTTAAATAATAGCATCGTCCTCGATGCTCACTCAAACTAGGTGTGAGGTAGTGTCATCTCCGGAAGGATGGGCTGCTGGTGTCTCGGTAGTAGGCTGAGGGTCTGCAGTCTCAGTGAGTGTAGGATGAGCGGTCTACTAAAGCAGAGGCTCTGTTTGTAGAAGAATCTCTGGATCTGTGGCCTGTATGTGGTGGTGCTCCTCAAGGTGTAGTGCAGTGTGCTCAGGTGCTACCTGCTCAGCCTGAGTATGTGCCTCCTCCTCAAGATCGCTCGCCTCCTCCTCAGATGTCTCTGATGGTGTGTTTGGCTCGGAGGGGATGTCGCCGCCGGATCGGATCATCAACTTGAGGTGCTTATAGCGTCGCTTGTGGCGACGCTCAGACCTCTTAATAAGTCGCCTGTTGCGACGTTCAGATCTCTCAAATTGGTGCTGGTGGCAGTGCTCCATCTGGTCTAAGCGGTCAAAGAGTCGGTGCATCAGACGATAAACTGGCTCAGGAGTAGGTGGAGGTGCAGTGGATGGTGCTGGGGCAGTGGATGCTGAAGGGGCAGCTGAAGATGTAGCTGCCTCAGCAGGGTCAGTGAGGAACGGAGGTTGGTAGCCAAGAGCCTGAAACTTCCTACTATGAGGGATGATCTTCTTGCAGTCCGTGGCGGATGGCTTTTCATCAGCAATTTCCCAAGGTACCTCAGCTCAGGGACCCAACTGAGTAATCAGGAATGGGAAAGGGAGGGTGCCTCTGACATGGATCCTGGTCATGTAATGCCGGATGAAGCGGGGCAGATATAAGTCCTTACCCATCATCACACACCAGACGAGGGTAATCATAGCAGCTGGCACCTCCGTCTCCTGAGTGCTCGACATTACGTAATTACTCAAAATCTGCTACTATAGTCGAGCCTCATCATTCCGATATATTAGCCTGATTCCCTTGGGTACCACTGTGCTCTTTTCCATGACCCATGGAACAGTAGGATCAAGAGTTATAGCATATTTCACTGCATCCCAGTCAAATCTCATGAATCTCATATCCTCCTCAGCCCTTTGGTAACTGTTTGGCTGATCTGATTTAGGTGGGAGTTGGAGGATGTCTTCAATTGCTTCCTCAGTAACCAAAATTTGCTTGCCTCTGAGCTGTACTGCATCCAGGGATGTCTTAAAGTAGTTACAATAGAATTCTCTAACCCAGGATGAGTTGATCTCAGTCAAGTTTCTCTCTAGGAAGAACCAGCCTATCTGTTTAATTTGGTCTGAAGTGTACTGCTTGAGTTCTTTTAGAATTTTGAGTGTCCTTTCCAGGTATAAGTTCCTGGATGTGGCAAAAACTAGGTATTTCAGCTCACAGTATTTGTTTGCAAATTTAACTGGGTCAGCTGTAGGTACCAACTGATCAATTTTTTCCTGCGGGGTAAAGTTCTTCTCCTACCAGGAATCATCATGTAAGATGCCAAGGATGGACATAGAGGATTTTCCTCTTTTCCTCTTTTCCTTTTGCCAGTGGTTGCTTTACCCTTTCCTTTGCTTTGAGGGTCAGACATCCTGAAAAGCAGAAATTCCAGGATATAATTGAAGAATAAAAGCAGGAAAACAAGTAGGCAAATAGCAATAGAAGCACAGAGTGACAAAAGAGCAAGAAAAGCGTGAATTGAGTCGAATATTTGTGCATTTTGGATTGTATGCAAGTGGAAAAGTCTGAAAATAGAGATCACAATCCAAAGTATATGATAAGTGGAAGTCATATTAATTAGGAAAAACAATGATCATGCCCTGAGTTAGAAAATTAAAGTAGTCTGGTAAAAAAGAGAAGTTGGAAAGTTAAAGTGGTTAGTAGGTAAAAAAGAAGTTAAAAAGTGAAAATAGGGAGTTAGTAAAAAGACAGTTAAAGGAATTGGCATGATAAAGGGTTTCCTAGTTAACAAGATATTCAGAAATTGAAAGAACAATCAACTCATATTCAAGCAAGGTTTGCAGCTTATTGATGATAATTCATATAGATAAAGGAAGTGAAAAAGGAAAGTGAAATCATCAATAATGCAAATTATCAACCAGGGAATCAAATGGAATAAGAGTGCTAGCCCGTGCATTCATGAATTGGTTTGGTTATAGCTAGTAGTGCAAAATTCAAAATTGCCAAAACCAATACATGAATGGGAAAAAATGAAATAATTTGCAGAAAATTAGGCAGCATTCTGGCTAAAATTAGATGGTCCCAGGTAATAAATAGCAAGAAAAATAGTTCATATAAAAGTTAAATAATGCTGCAAAAAATCACAAATATAGGAACAGTAAATAGTAGCATGAAATATGAAGAACAGCATATGAATAGAATTATTATCACAACCAGATTGCGAAATAGCTAAAACAGGTGATCAAGAACGGCGCAATTATCAGGCCTAAATCCACTAACCACATCCTAACTACCTAACCACCTAGAATCCACTACAATCATGCATCTCTAACTATCCTAATTTGAACAGAATCTGAAAAATATGCAGTTGACTAACTAAAGAACTGGTAAAGGGAACAGTGTTCGCCAGAACCTAGTGAAGGTAGGAGCAGAATATGAGATAAAGAGGGGAATAGTGGCGCTGGTGGCTGTACGACGGTGGCACGGTGGTGGCACGGCGGTGGTCCGGATGGTGGCAGGGGGAATCGAGTACAAAAATGGTGCACAAAATGGAAGAGAGGGGTTAAGGGTGGTTATAGAGGAAGGAGAAAAAGGGCGAGGGTTGTGGGCGGTGTTTGTGATTGGCGTGGTGATGGGAGGCGGCGCGGATATGGGAGCTCGGCTAGGGGCAGTGGCAGAGGTGGGGGTTTGGTGAGAAGGAAGGGAGGGTAGGAAAGAGAATAAGGGAAGAAGGAAGGGAGGGGGAGAGTCGCGGGGTTGTCTGGTGGCTGGGGTGTTGGGGGCGGCAGTGGTGGTGGCACAGTGGTGGTGGTTGCAGAGGAGGTATGGGGTTGCAGAGAAGGAAGGGGAAGGGGGAATGGGGGGTCGCGATGCGTAGGGTTTCGCGTGATTCTGGGTTTAGTGGATTCAAATCCACACGAACGCGTAGGGCACGCGATCGCGTGATTATGGTGAAAGGGGTTGACGCGGTTGCGTGATTGACGCGACCGCGTAAGTTGGGTAAAAGATGAGTGACGCGGACGCGTGAGGCACGCGAACATGTCACTGTGAATTGTGCTAGACGCACAGTTCCAGCGTCATTTTGGCGCAACTCTCTGTTTCCATTTAGGAGGCCATAATATCCACGCAACGCGGACGCGTCAGTCACGC
The DNA here is from genome assembly GCF_000817695.3 of Arachis duranensis. Taxonomy (NCBI): domain Eukaryota; kingdom Viridiplantae; phylum Streptophyta; class Magnoliopsida; order Fabales; family Fabaceae; genus Arachis; species Arachis duranensis. The sequence goes on from NC_029777.3 coordinate 61,238,603, forward strand.
TTCCGCGTGGGATGTGTGTTGTGCAAGGGACGCATTCGCATCAGGGACGTGAATGCGTGGGCCGTTATGTGCTAAACGCACAACGGCTGCATGATTCCAGCCCAACTTTCTGGGCGTTGGATCCTTACGCCGATTTCCATTCCATGCCCACGCGTGGCCTGCGTGCTCGCGTGGGGGTTTTTTTTGATGCAGTATGAAGAATGCAAAATGCAATGAATGTCATGCAAAAATTCCAGGTTCAATCAAAATTCAAAAATAGACTAAACTGAAAAAGGAACGATCATACCATGGTGAGTTGTCTCCCACCTAGCACTTTTAGTTAAAGTCCTTAAGTTGGACATTTGATGAGCTTCCTGTTATGGTGGCTTGTGCTTGAATTCGTCCAGAAATCTCCACCAATGTTTGGAATGCCAACAGCCTCCGGGGTCCCAAACAAGGTACGTAAAGCCCTTAGGTGAGTTCAAACAGGCTTCAAGGCTCCCGGGGTGTTGAATGTCAGAATAGATTCCAGGATCCCAAACTTTACTTTTACACCCATCTTTGTCTTGATCTGCATTTTTTCAGCCGGGTGGTGAGTAATCTGAATTCTCACTGTAGTGACCAAACAGCTTCCGAGATCCATACAATTGAGCTTGACACCAATCCTTACACCACAAATTGAAGTGTGAAACCTCATTGAATCTTGCATACCCGCGCTGAGTGCGAGTCATTTCCCTTTTACTCTTAAAGCCGCAGAGAGCTCTAAGCTGGCCATCTTTTCAAGTAAACCATATTCAAGCGGAAAAGTAAAGATAAAAGTTAAGGATTTTACCCACTTGAAGTTTGTATTGGGCGGTAATGGCCTTGGGATAGGTGTTTCCAGTGGTTCTGCAAGCTCTACTCGCTTGTGATCTTCTGTGAATTCCTCCACTTCTTTGTAAACTTCTTCAATTTCAACCATGACTTGATCAAAGTCCTCGATATCTTCCTCATCACTTGAGTCATAATTGGGAGGTTGAGAAAAGTCTACCTCTGCATCATCTTCGTATTAACTCGGGGAAGATTCTTCTATCTCAAAAAATTCACTTGCGGATGCAAGTTCATTACTAAGAGAACTTGATTTGTGATTATCATCATCAAGGAAACATGCGTCTTGGGTTATTCTGTCCAGTTCTTCATAAGATACCTGCTTTGGGGGTCGTGCACTATCCTCCTTAGCATTAGTTATAATGTCCTTGACGGAATTCTCCACAATTTTGGATTCCCGTAGAGGTTCAGCATCTCCTAAATCTTCAACCAACTCTTCTTCTTCTATAATGGCAGCTTTTTCTACTTGTTCTCGTACGAATTCATGCTCCTTACTGTCCATTGGAGCTTCTGGTGTCTCCTTCATGCTATGTTCTTCATTAGATTCTCCACATGAAGTCATGGGGATTCCTTGAGTGTCCGAACATCTAGAAGATAATTGATTTATTGCTTGCTCCATTTGATGAAGGGTTGTATGAAATTGATCTACTGATTCTTCGAAGCGAACCTGTGATTCTTGGCTTGATGGATGTGGACATGGTACATAGGGAAGTGGTGGTTCTTGGGAGTGATTGGATTGGAATTGGGGTGGATAAGGATCATACAGTGGTGAATGGTGAAAAGGATCTTGTGAGTGTGGTGGTTCGAAGCTATGTTGAGAGGGTGGTCTATAAGCACAGGGAGGGGTTTGTTGGTAACTACAAAGGGGTCCACCATATCTATCAGCTTGGTATGCATTGTAGAATGGTCCTTGTCCATGATATCTAAGAAGGTGTTGTTGCCTAAAGGGTTGATCAGATCCTCTTGGCTCCGTCCATCTTTGATTACTTTGACCGTGATGCATAGTCTTGTTATAGCTTTCATTCCTTTCAACAAAAGTAGATCCAAACTCAAAGCGAGAGGGGTGAGAACTCATAGTAGCTAATAGAGATAAAAAGGGAAAACAAAAACAAATAAACAAGTAAAAGAAAAATATTTAAAATAACCAATAATAAGGCATACGTTTGCATTTCCCCGGCAACGGCGCCATTTTGAAGAACGAAACTCTCGCGCGATCTAGAATTTTCACAAATAAATTCCCGTTGTAAGTATAGCTTCTAGACCGACAAGAATTCCTTTCTTACAAAAGTTTTGGTTGTCACAAGTAACAAACCCAATGAAATTTATAAACCGAAGTATTCAAACATCGGGTCGTCTTCTCAAGGAATTGCAGGGAGGTATGTTTTATTATTGGTTATGGAAAACAGTGTTTTTGGGTTTTGAAAAGGTTTTGAACAAGAGAAATAAATTGCAGGAATTAATAAATCAATAACTGTAAGTCTCTTGGCAAGGTATGAAAATTGGAATTCCTATCCTAGTTATCATTATCAGGTGTGCTGAGAATTGGGTTTTAATCCCACTTAATTATCCCTTATTAAATAAAGGAAAGTCAAGTAGACTAATTAAATTGATCCTCGAGTTTCAGTCAACTTTTAGAGCGATCCAAATTAATTAGCAATTGCCAATTTCAACCACTGCTGAGTTTGAGAACTCAAGTATTACTAATTAATTAACCAAAGCCAAAAGGGAATAAAACCTACTCGAATGAAAATAACTTGGATAGAGCCCAAACATCAATGAAATAAATTAGAGAAAATAATCATAAGTCTGAAATACCTCAAATTATATTAATTAGGAAATCAATCTAAACATGAAGAGTTCATAAACTAAATTAAAAAAATAAATAAAAGGAATATTGAACCCGTGATTGAAGAAGATAAAATCCTAATCCTAATCATAATCCTAAGAGAGAGGAGAGAACCTCTCTCTCTAAAAACTACATCTAAATCCTAAAACTATGTATGAATGTATGTTCTCTTCTCTCCTCCATGAATAGATGGATTCTCCCTATTTATAGCCTTTAGTCTGTGTTATCTGGGCTTGGATCTGGACCAAAAAGGGTCCAAAAGTCGCTGGGACCGACTTCTGCAGATTCTGCAGAGCGCGCACGTCACGCGTCCGCGTGGGTCACGCGGTTGCGTCATCTGGAGTGTTGCTCTTTCACACGGTCGCGTCAATCACGCGTCTGCATCAGCTGTGTTTCGCGGCCCACGCGTTCGCGTCATCCGTGAGCTCGTGTCGATGCTCTTTGCGCTTAAGCACGCGTCCGCATCGTCCACGCGTTCGCGTCGCTGCCAGTTTCTTCAAAAACTCCATTTTGTGCTTTCCTTCCATTTTTGCATGTTTCCTTTCCATCCTTTAGGTCATTCTTGCCCTATAAAACCTGAAAGTACTCAACACACAAATCACGGCATCGAATGGTAATAAAGGATAATTAAATTTAATATTTTTAAAGCATAGGAAACATGTTTTCTCATATGTCATATCATAAGGAAGGAATTGTAAAACCATGCAAATTCATATGAATAAGTAGGTGAAGAGTTGATAAAATCATTCAATTAAAGCACAAGATATATCATAAAATAGTAGTTTATCAGGCCCTTGGCAAGAATTGGGGAATTAAGGATTCCTATCCTAGTTATGGACCACAAACAAGGTAATTGTATGGAATTAATCCCAATTAGTCAATCCTAACATCGAGGATTAGTCAAAAGGGCATAATTAATCTCAAACCACAAGTCCTAGCCAACTCTATTAATGGAAGGCTTAGAGTTAGTGGAAACCAAATCAACTAACAATCCTCACACAATATGGAATGGACATCCACCACTCAAGTTCACCTAATCACCCAACTTCTCAACTAAGAGTGTGAAAAATTAGGCAAAAATCCAACTAAGTATTTTGTCAAACACTTGGTGTGCATGAAAATAAAATCAAATTAAATTACAATGAAATTAAATTCTAAAGCTACCAAAAGTAAGAAAATAACAATAATAATTAAAGGAAGCAACAATTAACATGAAAACATAAATTGCATTAATTGAAATTAAAATTAACAAAAAAAGTGACAAAATTGAGAAATTAAGAAGATAAACTAAGAAAATTAAGCCAATAGAACAAAAAAAGGTAGAAGAAACTAGACAAAAACAAGAATTAAAAAGAGAAATTACAAAGAAATTAAGCTAAAAATCCTAGGTTTTAAAGAGAATGGGGAGCTTCTCTCTCTAGAAAATGACCTACATGATGCTAAACTAACCCTAATTGCTCCCCAATTTATTCCTCTTCACTTTGGCTTGAAATAGCTTCAGAAATAAGTTGGACTGGGTTTTGGAGGCCCAGAATTCGCCCATAGCGATTTGCAATTAATGAGCTAACGTGACACGGGTCACACGTACGCGTCACCTGCTGAAAATCATCCTCACGCGTACGCATCGCCAAGCTCGCACTTGTGCATGCACATGCATCACTGTGCGCACGCACGGATGCAGAATCTTCCAAACTCTATTTCCTCATGCTTTCTTCTCTTTTGCCTGCTTTTTTCCTCACTTCTTCAACCCATACTTGCCTTGGAAACCTGAAATTACTTAGCAAACATATCAAGGCATCAAGTGGGATTAAAGTGAATAAAATTTAGCAATTAAAAGGCCTAAAAAGCATGTTTTTACTTTCAAGCACAATTTAAGAAAAATCATGAAACTATGCTATTTTAATAGATAATTGCAAGAAAAGATGATGAAATCCACCCAAATAGAGCAAATAAATATCATGAAATGTGGATTCATCACATAAAAATCAACATTGAGGGCATAGAGGAATTGGCATATTGATGGGGGCCAATGAAGCTCATAGGTGAAATTGCCACCCATTCAATGTGCTCTTGGACCGGAGTTACTTCCTTACGAACTTCCTCTTCACCATCACTCAAATCATAACACGGAGGTTGTGAGAAGTCTACCTCCATGTCTCTCTCAAACTCAATGGGAAGAGGCTCATTAGGATCATTAAGGGGATTGACCAAGGAGGGCAAAAAATCATCAATGATGGAATCCTCATCTTGATCAATCTCTCTTAATTCTCCCTTTCTCTCCTCCGGTTCACATACTCTACTTTCTCCCTCTTGTTGCATGTCATGCTCTAACCCTTATTCTTTCCCTTGTGGCTCCATGATCTCCTCTTCACTACAAGCTTTAGTTTACCCTCCACATTCCTCAAGAGGAATGCCTTGATCAAATGAGTGTAGTAGGACTAGGCGGTTCACCCTTTTGGCTATGGTAGCCATGAATTACCCTTGTATTTAGGTGAATAAATGTGAGTTTATATGATGAAATCCACTCAAATCAAAACAAAATATCATCAAATATGGATTCATCAGAGGGCCTAAAAGAAACAAAATCTTGGCCTAAAAAGTTTAAATGAGCTACTTCCCCTAACTAGATGCTTGTGGTGTGAAGGTGTCAAGTGAAAAGCTTGAGACTGAGCAGTTAAAGTCGGGATCCCAAAAGCAAAAGAGTGTGCCTAAGAACTCTGGGTACCACTGTCTGGGGATTCTAGCAAAGCTGAATCACAATCCAATTGGGTTCACCCAGTTAAGTGCCTGTGGCATTTATGTATCCGGTGGTCATACGGGAAAACAAAACGCTTAGGGTTACAGCTAGGCTATTAAAGAAGCTGTATTCAAGAATAAAAAAGAACTAAACTAAGATAGTCAATAATATCATTCGGATTCTGAATTCCTAAAGACAGCAACACTTTTGAGCTTCAAAGGATAGCGAGATGCCAAAACTGTTTAGAAGTAAATGGTTACTAGTCCCGCTCATCAATTGGAACTGAGCTTCATTGAAAACTCTGAGATTTATTGTATCCGTCTCTTCATTTTTATCCTACTTTGTTTTTGACATCATTTTCATATTGTTTTAGTTATGTTTTGTTTAAGTTTCATTGTATTTTTATTGGTTTTAGTGAAAAATTCACATTTTTGGATTCTACTTTGAGTTGTTATATTTTTTAATGATTTCAGGTAATTTCTGGTTGAAATTGAGGAGTTTTAGCAAAGTCCGATTTAGAGGCAAGGAAAGCGTAGCAGATGCTGTCAGATTTTGACCTCCATGCACTCAAACAAGCATTTCTGAAGCTAGATAGGTCCCAATGACATGCTCTTAATGGTGTTGGAAAGATAACTTTTAGAACTTTTCATCAATATATAATGATTTATACTTTTCTTTGAAGGAACCTGCTCATATTGGGCATTGAACGCCCAAGAACTACTCCCTTTCTGGCGTTCAACACCCCAAAGAGACTCAAGCTAGTGTTGAATGCTCAATCACCCATTTTGGGGCATTCAACGCCCACCAAGAACTCTAAATGGGCATTCAACGCCCATCCCTCAACTTGGACACCAAGCTCAGCCCAAGTACTCAACCAAAGTGGGCCCAGGAGTGGACTTTCGCACCTTTAGTCTAGTCTATCATACTTTTGTACTTCTTAATTATTAGGTTATTATATATAGGAGAAGGTCACCCTTGTTTACGATCTTCTTTCACCCTGTTTTCAAATGCACTACTTTCTGTAAGCTGTGAGCTACTAAACCTCCTAAGTTAGGGTTAGGAGCTCTACTGATTCTCATGGATTAATAATATTACTATTTCTATTTCAATACACGTTTGATTCTATTCTCTTATGCATTTTCGGTGTTCATCTCATGAATTAAGGATGAACCGTGACATTCATCCTTGTTTTACATGGGTTCCGTGTGAGTCCTAACCCGAATAGCATTGAACCATAGCTAGAGAGTGCACTGAGAATTCCAAGAGCGTACCTGGGCGACTTTGGATAAGTGACATAAAATTCTGTTGACCGTAGGTTACTGAGGTCTTTGTGGTGTTAAGGCTAGAGTTTGAGAAGCAACATTCCCTAATCCGAAACATTCGACCTTGTTTGTGGCATTTTGAGTAGGATCGCAAAGGGGAGTGGATTGCCTAGGTCTTCACCTTCGGCTATAGTGGGAAGCCATGAGTTAACTTGATGAGAGGACATCAGTTGCTCAGATATGGTAGAGTGCTATGGTTTTGAAGAGGTTAACTTGATGAGGATGCTACATGAGTTAGTCAATTATGGCTGCCATTGAATGAATCATTCGCTATTGAAGTAGACAGTAAGTAAAGTTAATCCGGAAAGAATACACATCTCCAAAGCCTTAATTGTATCTTTATCATTGTTTTCACACCAACCTGGTATTTCATTCTTTACTATTTTTATTTATACTTTCAACCAAACAACCATCTTTTCTGATCCCCTGACTAAGATCTACAAGATAGCCATTGCTTGCTCAATCGGATAATCTCCGCAGGATTTGACCCGGTGCACTTGCCGGTTCATCTATGCGAAACTTGCGAAATTTAATTTCGTGCACCAATCATTCCTAGAGGTTGACTTGGAGAAATAGGGTTTATTATATTCTGTATTTTGGTAAACACTTTTGGGTATATGTATGTATGTATGTATGTGTGTGTGTGTGTGTGTGTGTGTGTGTGTGTGTGTGTGTGTGTACTCTGACTGGCTTTTGTTTCGCAGGTCAATTCTGGAGCTTGTTATTTGTATCTTTTAGAATTCTAGCTTTATATATTATCCTTTTCGTTCTATCTTATCTATTCTCCTATGTTTATCCGAACAAGTGTAATGTGATTTTCTATTTTGATGTTTTTTATCTCTTCTTCAAGGATCCTAGCTATATTATCTTTTGTATATATCTATATATATTTTTATTTTAGAGGTCGTAATACCACGTCGCCTCTGATTTATGACTTAAGCGTAAAGCTTTGTGTAGTACGGTATTACATTATGGTATCAGAGTAGTTCGCTCCTATAGAGCTTGAGGGATGTACTAACTATGCTTTTGAGCATATTCTGGGTGTGTGTACATGCTATCTAGGATGTCTGATTAACATATATAGCATAATTTTTTATGAGCATACATTTGGAAATTTGAACTAGTAGATTTGAGATATTAAGACTGATCACCTTAATATCGATTGTTCAGCGTGGACAAGACCCAAATGGCATCTCGTGGATATGAGCAAGTTTGAGGACAAGGATAAAGAGGTAGTAAGGAGACTGAACCATTAAATGAGCAGACCGACTTTGTGGCTACTTTGGAGAACTTGACAGCTGTCACGAATGCTAGTGTTGCTGCAACTAACAGAATGGTAGAACGGATGGAACAAACAAACAAAAACCGAGATGGAGGCGGCAATGGACCTAGTAGTAGAGACAACTAAGCGATTAAAACTTGTGCAGCTGAAGTAAAGGCCAATGACAATTAGTTTGTGGGATGAAGAGATTCAAGGAGGTTCTGGTGGATGCGGGTGAATAATTAGGTCATTAATTGCAAATGATCAGAGTGATGCAGTGAAATTGCAGGGATTTTGAAGGTTTTGTGGTGTCTAAGATGTGAAGGAGAAGTCATAGGATACAAGTTAATTCAAGGGTTAGAAAGAGAGTGAAGGAACGATACGTTGAGAAGAGAAGAGCCACTCTCACTTGTTTTTCTTTTGTGGTTAAAATTTTGAGGGAAAAATTTCTAATTAGGTGGGTAGGATGTAAAACTCTTTAAAATAATAAATAATTAACTAATAAATTAATTATGAACCAACAAGATTAGGAAATTAAATTTTTTAAATTGAAAAAATAAAAATAATTAAAATACGAATTAAAACTCTAATTTTAAATATTTTGGTCCAAAATCGGGCCAATGGACTGAACGGGTTAAACCAAGCCTATATTGGGCTGAAGGCCCAACATACAAAAAGCATAACTCATCATTTTCCCCTTCTATTCAACACACACACGCTGAAGAGAAGAAGAAAACTTGAAACCCTAGCTCCCATTCCAATTCAAATTTCAAATCCTTCTAACTTTCAATCCGTAACTCCAATTGACGAGCCACCTACCGCCACACGTTTATCTCGAAATTCTTTTCAAATCCATTGGAACAAAATGGTAAAAATTTGAACTTATCACCCAGTTCTCACCTCGAATCAAATTCGTGATTTTGGGTATTGAACAGAGGTTTTGGTGTTTTCAATTATTTAAGTATGATCTAGCATGGGATTATCATTGGATTTTGTTCCAAACATCCATGGGTAAGGTAAAAAATCACTAACACTAGTGAATTAGTGAATTAGTGAGCCTTTCTGTTGATTATAGTGATATTGCATGAAATTAGATTGAATTGTGTGTATTGGAGTCAAATTGGTAGATGTTGGATGCTTGAATTTTAGCCTTAGAAGCTAGAAATTCATTTAATGAGGATTGGAGATTCGGAAACTTAAGGTGAGGAGAGTTTTGAGGTGTTCTGAGCTTGGAGAGAAATCAACCAAGGTATGGTTTTGGTTTCTCGTAGTTAATGTATAATATAGCGTGAAAACTTAGGCTAATTGTCCGTAGGATACGTTGAATTATGTGAATTGTTAATGTCACTACAACAAATTTAGGCTAAGGAAACCTCTTAAAAATGTTGCCTATAATAGGAAAAAGTGTTGCCTTTGATCAAAGGCAACACTTTCAGACAACCGTTATCTTTGGTCTAAGGCAATGCTTTTTTGTATCAGGGGAATCTTTTTTATGGCAACCTTCAGGAAATGTTTCCTTTTCTACAAAAAAAGCAACTCCACATAAGGGTTTCCTTAGAGGACCCAAACACAACGCTTTAACAAAGACTTCATGGCAACACTTTTTACGAGTTGTATTTTCTAATACATATAGCAACACTAGTCCAGATTTTTTTAAGTTGCCTTTTCATATACCTAAAGCAACACTTGTATAAGATTTTTGTGGTTGTTTTTTCATATGCCTAAAGTAACACTTGTCCAGGTTTTTTTAAGTTGCATTTTTATAGACATAAAGCAACACTTTTCTAAGTTTATTTGTTGTTGTCTTTTTCTAATACCTAAAGCAACACTTTTTTGAGTTTTTCTTAGGTTCTCTTTTTTTTATATCTAAAGGAATATATTTTTTACCTTTGTTATATTTATATGACATGTAAAGGATATATGGCACACACTAACAATATTTAAATATTTAAATTCAATTTAATCAATATAGAGAGAATAAGATAATAATATATGTTGCAATATGTATATAAAAATGTGTTCCAAGTGCCAATTAACATACTTGCTAAGTTACCAAGTCAAATAAATAATAAACATAAGTAAACAAAATACATGTTTTTCTCATGATGAACTTGAACAAAAAAGAAACTAGTTTTTCATTTGAAACCATAAAGGCTTTGTGCTTCACCATTGTGCCAAGAATCGCTTTTTTCTCTTCAGAAAACTTCATCAAACCATAAGCAAGCTGCAGTCAAATCTAAATGGACAAAAAAAATATAGTCAAAACGTTAGCTTAATAATAACATGCATACTCAATTAATACAAGAATTTAGCACACATATACCTAATCATGATTTGGTATATGAGTCGATGGAGGAGAATGTCGAGGAATTAAATTTGGATCTTGTGCACTATTTGCAGACGATTGCTTAGATTGCAAGAGAGAAAGCGCTTCATCAATATTCATACTAGGAAAAATTTGTTGCAACATAAGTTTCACAATATCTTCCATTCCTTGTAGCCTTTGCTTATGGTTGTCTAGTTCAGTTTTTAAGGCTGTTACCTTCTCTTCACTTTGTTTCTTGATTTCATCTATTTCTTTATTTTTCTTAAGAGAAGTTTTTATAATAGTTCTTCCAAAACATTGAACTCTTCCTGGATTCTCTTTACCAAACACTTTTTGAAATGTATTAGTAGGAGTTTCTCCAACTTCTTGGAGATCATCAAGTTTATCCTATACTCACAAATATATGATACGCCTATTTTTAGTGCTAAAAATTCAATGAAGGAATCCTACAACCTATTAATAACTAATAGGAGTAGCAATATGATGAGTAGGATTTGTGCCGGTTTAGAATTTCATTCTAGAAAAGAGAATTTCTTCGTTGATAGCATAGAAAAGAGAACTATCTATGTAATATGGACAAGTAAAGCTTTAAAATGATTAAAGTGTGGTTCAAAACATAAATGGTTGCCTTGGCTTGGGGTGAGTTAGGGAATTCCTTCCTTGTCATAACCATAACTATGATAATTATAATGGATTAATCTCACATAGTCAATCCTTAACATCGAAGAGTCAGTCAAGTGAGCATAATTATGCTTAATCCACAAATCCTAGCTAACTTACTAATTACCTTAGTAAAAAGCTAGCTTTAGTGGAAACAATAACAACTAACAACCCAAGAATTATTACTAAATGTCAGACATTATGCCTCTAGTATCTCATACACTCATTTTTCCAAGCCAATGAGTGAAAATTTACTCCATAATCAAAATTGACATTTCATCAAACACATAGTAGGCATATTCTCAAAACATGACAAAATTGTAAAAATACCTGGAATTACCAACAACCAATGAACAAAATCAATAATGGAAACTCAACAAACATATAATAAGCACTAAATATCAAATTCATTAACTAGAACTCAAACTTACAAAAGCATATATGTATTGATGAAGTGAATTAAAACATAAGAAAGTGTAGAACAAGTAGTGTAATTCAAGAGAAAATTAAGAAATACTTACAATAGAAACAAGCTAGGATCCAAAAAGCCTTTTTTATAAACCCTAAGGAAATTGTGAGAAAACCTAACCTAAAACTACCTAAAAACTATCTAAAAATATGCCTAAGTGTGTTGTATATTGTATGGTCTTGCTTGCCCCTTCATATATACTTCAGACCCTCATAAATGGGCCAAAAAGCCTTCAAAATCGCGAGCCAGTTGACTTTTTAATGAACTCACTCGCTCGGACTTGTGCGTACGCATAGATGTAGGCGTACGCACACTTGCTAATTTTTCCACTTGTGCGTACGCACAGGAGGTTGCGCGTATGCACAATTGGCTATGTGCTCCTCCTTTGTTTTCTTCATATTTTCTCCCAATTGCATGCTTCTCTTCCACTTTTATCAAGCCATTCCTACCTATTACACCTGAAATAACTCATCAAAAATATCAAGGAATTGAATTGAATGAAAGTGGAATAAAATTGATTAAATTAAGCGCAAAATAGCATGTTTTGACAATCAGGCACAATTTAGGGAGAAAACACAAAATCATGCTATTTAATGAAATAAATGTGGATTTATATGATGAAATCCACTCAATTTCATCAAAAAATTATCGTCAAATGTAGATTCATCAATTCCTCCACACTTAAAAATAGCATATCCTCATGCTAATCACAATCAAAGGAGAAGGGTAAAAGGGCAAGCAACTTATTTAATGCAATATCTACATCCATGTAACTATGCTAAATATTACCTACTTATATCTATACTAAGATTCCTACTGAATTTGGCAAAAATGAACAATAGAATCCCAATCAATCTAAAGTAAGTCCTTAGGGTCAAGGCAAGAGATCAATGCAATATGATCGATGTCCAATGATTTGATTTGAAATTTTCAAAAAATTAAGTCGGCATCTTGCAAGAAGATATAAGATAAGAGAAGGAATCATAGAATTGAGCGATCGAACCCCTCACCGGATGTATATACGCTCTAATTGCTCAATGTTTATGGTCTAATCACTCAATTCTCCTTTAATCATATTTTCTCGGATTTGCTAGTTGATGAGTCCATATTTGACGATAAATTTTTTGCATAAACTAGATGATTGTATCGCATAAACTTACACTTAATCACTAAAATAGCATACTTTTGTGATTTCTTCCTAAATTGAACCTAAATGTGAAAACATGCATTTTTATGCTTAAATTGATCATTTTAACTCCACTTTTATGCCATTTGATGCCATGACGTGTTTTGTTAAGTGATTTCAGCTCAATTAGACAAGAATGCATAAGCAAAAGTGGAAGAAAGCATGCAAAAAGGGAGAACACATGAAGAAAACAAAGGAGAAGTACACAGTCAAGTGTACATATGCACACACCTGTGCGTACGCACAAGTGGCAAAATCAGCAAGTGTGCGTACGCACACACCTGTGCATACGCACAAGTCCCTGCACGTGACCTCGTTAATGAAGCATGTGGCTCGCAAATTTGTAGCTCTCTTGGCCCAATTTTGGACTTCCTGAAGCTGAATCAAAATGCTATATGAAGGAGGATCATTTGATATCAAAGGGACACACTTTAAAGCTCTCTTTTAGGGTAGAAAACACATTAGGCGTAGGAGTAGTGTAGAGTAGAAAATCCTCTCTTAGGGTTAATAAATTTTTATCCTAGCATTTTATAGTTTCAAGTTTGATCTTCGATTTTGCTTATCACATTGTATGTACTCTTTAATTTCATCTTTAATTTCACTACTCTTGCTACACTTTCTTCTATTTCAAGTTACTTTGTTAATATATACAATTTTGATCTCTTGAAGTTTTGGTTGATGAATTTAATGTTTTATGATTTCTCTTTGCTTGTTTGAATGTTTATTGTGGATATTGTCAATAGTTCGGTTATAGTTTTCATTTTCCCTTGCAATTTCTCATGTTTTGCTTTTATGTCCACCAAGTGTTTGTGAAAATGCTACTTAATAATTTTGAGTAGATTTTCACACATTGGCTTAGGAATTGGGTTCCTAGGATACTAGAGTCATAATGTTCGACATTTAGTGGTAATTCTTGGGTAGTTAGTTGGCTCTTGTTTCCATTGGCGCTAGCTTTTTACCAAGTTAATTTGTAAGTTAGCTAAGACTTAAGGATTAAGGTCATTTATGCTTGCTTGACTTACTCCTCGATGTTAGGGGTTGACGAAGCGAGATTGACTCATCATAGTTGCCATAGTTGTGGTTATGACGATGATAGGATTCCTTAATTCTCATTCCCAAGTCAAGGCTCTTTTATGAATTTATAGCATTTTCACTAGTTTTAACCTTACTTCATTTTCACTTGCATTGATTTCAATTTTTGATCTCTTCTTAGTTCTTTTATTTCTTAGTTCTTTTAATCTTTTGTTCCTTGATTGAAAATCCACTTTTCCTCACAACCAAGAGTGTGACATCTTAATTGCATTGTCCGAGAGAGACGACCCAAGGTTTAATTACTCTCGGTTATTTTTATTTGAAATTAAACTTTGATGTTGGAGTTGGTTGCCGGTTTGGTCTATACTTGCAACGAAAGTTATTTTAAGTGAAAAAATCCAAACCGGCGTAATTCTCACTCATCACAAGTCATCCAACAATCAACAAATGCTTGATGCATGAATGCAAATATCATGATGTCTTTAGAGGGTTGTAACGGGGTTAGGGTAAGGGTAGGATTAATATGGTTAAGTGGACTAGTAGATTGGATCTTTGATTAGCTCAAGTATCCCACCTAATCCTATATCGACCTATGTACACAAAAGAAAACAACCTAACTTCCCATTCGTCTTCTTTTTCACACTCACTCATGCATCTTCTTTCTAATTCCCACACATATGCATTCTTCATTTAACATTATTATTATCATTCATTTTTCTTTTCTTTTCTTTTCTTTTCTTTTCTTTTCTTTTCTCTTTTTTCTTATTTTTTTATAAACAAAGTATGTAAACCAAAAATTTTCTTTTATCATAAAAAAGAGATGCATATGTTTTAAGTAATGAATGCATGAGTGTTTACCCATTTTTCCAAAATTTCTCAATAAATACCAAGAGCACTTATTACCAATGTTTCTCCACAAATCCCCCTCCCCAAACTTGATTAACATACACTCCTCAACCTAAGCTAATCAAAGATACAATTCATGAATAAATTTTTTAAAATTCCTATGTGTAGTCCCTCTTAGTTGTATCAATCGATAAGTCATGACAAGTCAATAGCTATTGGAAATCCTTCACTAGACAAATCAGCAACTGCTATATCTAAAAATTCATCTTCATCACAGACCTTGTATCCTTCCAAGCCATCATCAGTTGCTCCAACTACTTCTGAGCGTCCATCATTCGAAGCTAGACGTAAGCGTGGACATGAGTTTAAGCATTACTGGACTATTGATGCCATAGGTATGTATAGATGCCATTATATTATTATTTCTTTTCCAACCTTGCAATTAGACATAGACCTCTTTCTATAATATTATTATTTCTTTTCCAACATTGCACAATTAAACACGAACCTTTTTCTATTATACTCATTTATTTATACTCATTTGTCTATTTTAGATGAATACAAAGTTAGTACACACCTTCATTTATCAGGAAAGGATGTGCATAAGTTGCCAAGTGGTTTGTGCATAGTTGTCAATTTT
This sequence comes from Arachis duranensis, assembly GCF_000817695.3. Lineage (NCBI taxonomy): Eukaryota > Viridiplantae > Streptophyta > Magnoliopsida > Fabales > Fabaceae > Arachis > Arachis duranensis. Next base: position 61,253,774 of record NC_029777.3, read on the forward strand.
GCAGCAATAGGAGAAGCAGTCGGACTCCTTGTAGGAGTTTGTGTCCAATTGGCCACTAATTGTATAGCATTTCTAATCAGTTTTAAAAAGTAGTCAGCCATTCCTGAGAGCATTTTCAGAAATCAATGGAATATTTTTTTCTAGTAAGAATTTTACTCAGATTCTAAAACTTATTTCTTCGCCAATATTTAGTTATATTTTTTGGTTAATATATATTCGTTGTTATATATTGAAGGCTCGATTTTGCTTCAAAGTGAGAGATAACTTTGCCAAATGATTTCTGCTCCAATCGCTTGGCAAAAAATGGAGGGAACATAGGATAAAGCTTTAGAATGGGTTTTATGATCCGAGGTTGAGTAAAACCGAGATCATAAATAATGTACAAGAAGATATTGCTCCTGATCAATGGGCTTTATTCGTAGAATATCATTTGAAGCTTGAAACTCAGATAAGCATTTACTCTCATAGTTAAATGTTGTCCTTTTTTTTGCTTTATTTTTAATTTTACGGCCTTTGGAATAGATATAATTATTAGGCATACCCACTAAAAAGCCTTATATAGTTTGCTGCTGTAAATAGAATATTGAATTCATATGGAATGTTGTGAAAAAGTTAATATATAAAGCAGATATTGCTGCTGCCTGCTCTTATCTTTTATTTTATATAAAGTTGGTAATGAACCAGTGATAGTTTCTCATGCAGTAGTGTTGTTCTCTTTTGCTCTCTTGAAACCATTATTATTATTATTATTGTTGTTATTATTATTATTTTCTTGGTTCTCTTTTTATAAGCTTTGTTATATGTTGAATGCATGTTTGACTCTATTTAATTTTGTCCAAATTTAACTTGTAGAATCTTTGTAAGAAGAATCAATAAATTTGGCAAAAACAAACAATTCCTCATACTTCAGGTGATAAATTAATTGCAAGAAGATGGGCTAAGATGGTAGTCAATTAATGCATGCCCCTGCTGTTAGTGTTATTCATGGTAGCATTGTTAAGATGCAGGATTTGAACATATTTTGCAGAGTGTTGTAAGATTTGGTGATCCTTCTTCTGAATGTTTATGATTTGTCCCTGTTGATTAAAATCTTTTTAGTTGTTTATACCATTTCAGAAAATAATTAGATGAATTATATATATATGATTGAGGCTACTAGTTCTTGATTGAATCTTTCTACTTTTCTTGAATTTTAGACAAAAGAGACGGAAAAAGAAGTTAATAGGGTTTAAATGTGGGACATCACTCACAAGAAAAAAGATGGAAGTTATGTTAATGAAAAGACTAAAAAAATAGCGGTAAGACTAAAGTACAATAAGTAACTTATTTGTATTTCTTTTTCTTTCTTTTTTATAAGATAATATTATGTATGATTCTTTCTCTTTCTTTTTATATATGCAGGAGAAAATTGAAGCACATAGCAGCCAACAAGCGATGGAATCAACTGTTAATTCTCCTCTTCATGCTCTTTGAGTAGTTCTTGGGAAAGACCACTGTGGTCATGTTCGAGGTTTAGGCATGGGAGCTATTCCAACAGTTATTTTTAAGAACAACACTAGAAGGATTAGTCAGATGAATTTAGGTTCTTCAAATGATGCTGACACATCATCTACTTGTGGTCCAAATGGTGCAAGAAGAGCTGGATACCGTTAAAGTGCAATTGCAAGCATTAGTCTCCTATATTGCTTCTAAGAAAAGAGGTAAAATTTTAATAAAATTGGTTGAAATGTTCCCTACTCAATAAGTTTCATAAATACAAATACAATTATCCTATTTTTTTTTCTTCGCTTTATTTCTTTCAGTTTTTCCCTTCTAATTTCTTTTGTTCTAATTTGTTTCTCTCTAATAAACAAAAATGTACCTAATGCATTTTCTTAAAAAGAAAAAAATGAATAGGCAAACTAAACAGATAAATAAAAGGCCAGGTTATAATGTGTTAGATATTGAAACACTATTTATATTCATATATTGGATCCTGAAAAAATTCTTGTCAATTAGGATTCAAATTGTCTCACAACTATAAGTTATTTATTAGAAACTTAAAGTGTGTGGTGTACGGAAGCTGTCTATCAGAAACTAGGATTCATAACTAAATCTATATTCATTTTTTCCTTTTAATTAATGGTTCATTATCTATTTAATTATTAATTATTAATTCGACTGAACATTTCAAGTTGATTAATTATTAATTAGAGTTTAACTAGAGAATATTTTTTATTATCCTCATAATTTTATTTTTGTTGTAGGGATTGAATCAAGAAGGTGAGATTCCATCACCAAAAGAGTTAGAAAATAGGTCTTCTATCTGGAGCGAGCAACAAGAAAGCATGATCTTACATAATAAAGATTTTATGTACTAAGGTAAAAATGCCATTTCCCATTTTAAACGAAAATGATGCAATTATATTCTGGTAAGAAAGGCGGTTAGAAACCGCCATTTTAAATGAAAAGGATTTCACTAAACCTAGGCAAAAACGTTAGTTAAAAACTGCCATTTCAAATGAAAATGATGCCATTATATTTTGGTAAAAACAACGGTTAGAAACCACTATTTTAAACGAAAAGGATGCCATTATATTCTGGTAAAAACGGCGGTTAGAAACCGCCATTTTAAACGAAGATATTGTCATTAAATCCTGGTAAAAACTGCAGTTATAAACCGCCATTTAAACAATAACAAAATGCCGTTTTATTTGGTTAAATGGCGGTTAAAAACTGCAATTTTAACCGCAAAAAAAATCGCCATATTATTCACAGGTAATTGCGGCGATTTTCTGAAAATTGCCATAATAACCAGAATGGCGCCTAAAATACTGGTGTTTCTTGGAGGCGCCGTTTTTAGGTCATAATGGCGGTTGGAACCACAGTAATTTCCAAAAAAAAAGTCATTTTAACCTTTTTTTTAGTGTAATATCCTCTCTATCATAGTAGCACAACCGGAAGTGTGACATTCTGATAGTAAGGATGTTACAAAATAGATCTTAAAATTATGTCTTTTTAATTAATAGTTTTAGTTTTAGAATAATCTAATTACTTTTAATAAAATAAATATTAATTATTATCATGACACAAGTTATCGCACTTACAAGAGATATTTCAAATTATTTTGTTTTAATCGATTTAAGAATTGAAAATGTGAGTATTTTATAAACAAAAGAAAAATGCTTGTAGTAATGACCGTTTGCCATTTAAAAAATTTAACTTTGTGAATGATACGGACTATTATACATGATGATTTTTATGTTCAAATTCGATAATGTAACGACTTTTGAAGCCATATCATATTCATATATATCAAAATGAATAATATTATATTATAATAATTATATATATAATTATATAATGTTGTCATTTTTTATTGGTGAGCTAATTATCTATATTTATATTTATAGTTATATTTTGCATTTAAAAGTTAAAAACAATTTTATCTCGTGTACAGCGCGAGTTATTAAACTTGTTTAAGTCAAAACAAAGAGATATTGAGTGAGCGGGTAAAGGGGGCAATACCTAGCTTGAGGTAAACGCTTTGGCGTGAAAGTGCAGCAGAAAGAAATGAAAGAGAAGCAGAGACAGATCCAAACACACACATTTTAAGTTTATTCAAAAGCAATATGAAGCAAGCAAGAAAGGGAAGAAAACGTGAGGTGTAAGGCAAAGTTGGGGGACTAGTGGCGGCAGCTTATCTAACCTTTTGACAAATCTCCCTCCAACACACACATTACTCTCCTTATTATGCCTTTTGTTATATTAAAATATTTTGTTATTCTTTCATAGTTGCTGGGTCCGGGCTACTTTAGATATTTGTAGCTTTCGTATGTACACTACTACGATACATTGTACACACAATACGTTACTAGCTAGGATTTTTTTGTGAATCAAAATATTAATTTGTGAACAGTGTGATTAGTCATCAGTCTCTCTCATTCCTTCTCATGGGTGGTGGTATGGTGGGGGGGGACCATTATTATTGCGCAATGGCAAATGGCCACCGAGGCGATCAGATTTGAATACAAACATTAATTCTTATAAATGTGTGAAGAAAAAACAAAAGGGAATTAAATTATAAAAGGATGGGTGGGGTTTAGATTCAAGCGTTAAGATCATTTTTTAGGTGGATTAGAATAAATGAGATGGAATCTGTGATGGCTATAGAACAAGGAATCTTGATCATAGGGCCTCGGGCCATAAGTCACACTCTCGTGCTACATGCTTAGCCAAAAACAATGTTAGTAAATTAATAATTAATAATCAGCCACTAAAGTAAAAAATGCTAATATTGCTATACTATAGCTCTCCAATGAGTACCAACCCACCAAGATCTTAATTGAATTTTGGAGGCTGTAATACAGTGAAAAAGGGGGTGACTTTCTCTTTTTAGGGTATAAAAAGGGGACGAGCTTACCTAATGCACACGTAAATTTGGATTTTATCGTATTTTGTGCGCCCAGGGTGAGGATAAATGAATCATCGTCAGGTTATGCGCCTCGCCGTTTTCAAAATTCTCTTTCGCAGGAATCAATTGGCAGTTTTTATCAATTTCAAAACACAATCATGAGGGGGTCTATTCACCACCTCTTAGTTCAGCTTCACCAACAACAGCACAATAAAATCATATTCCTTATTTTTTCTTTAAAAAAAAGGTGCCAATTTGGCGCCCCGAATACGAGTGACTGATGTTCTAGCAAAATCAAACATAAGAAAAAAAATCCAAAACTAAATTGACACTTTCTCAGTAGATGCTATACTAGCATAGTTAGATACACGGAGGTAGTTATAGCGAATGAGACAAAAATATAATTTTAGAGTAACTTTACATGCTACGTTAGGGATTTTAATTTTAAAATTTACAGCTTAGTTAATTTCTCTTTTTGGAACAGTGGTTAAAATTATAATTTTTTTTTTACTAAAGATATAAAAATTTTAAATTGTTAATGAATTTGTTGTGTTTATAAAAAAAATAAAAATAAAAAATACACCTTTTCTTAATAGTAATATTATCATGTATTTTTAGGACACATGTTAGTTATAGGACTCACACCCCAAGCCGCCACGTACCAACAACGAGGACGAGGGCATGGTTTTGGATATGACGAACTCCGAGTGTTGCAGAGCGGAGACTGTAACACCCTAATTACCCTAATCTTTACCTCATTCTGTAAAACAAAGATAATTAAAGGTTACGACAATTCTAAGACTTATACAATTATATATATCAAAGCTAAAAGCATAAAAGAACAAGGTATAGATACAAGATAATAAGGCATGTGTAGAATAAGAGAATAATAATCATAAGATACTAGCTTCAACCTACGGAGTTTAGGCCGGGTAGTTATATACAGACATACAGAATTTTAAAAGTTAAAACAGTATACAACATATCTCTCTCAAAGTAAACCTCTAAGGCAAATATAAATACAAAAGTGAGAGTACTAAACAAAATATCTAAAATGGGATAAAGATCCTCCACTCTGTCTCCATCACGTAACTCATCGAGGTCAGTTACGACCTGTATAAGAAAAATAATAGAATATGGTATGAGAACCAGGGATTCTCAGTATGGTAACAGTACCCAGTAATATAAGATATAAGATTTCAGGACGCCAGAGACAATCCTAGAACTTCACATCAAGCATAGTATTCAAACTTATATAGGTAAATAAATCCTTAAACAGGTCATCTAACTTAGGAGATTTCGAATCTAACATTTACACCGCTGTCCCACATCCTTCGCAAGCCTAACCGCCATGCGATCCCATCACCACTACCTACCGAACCTCCTCAATCCAGTAGAAAACATAAGTAATAGCAATACAGGAAAAATATAAGTAGGATCATGTATATCAAGTAATTCAAGAAGCAATTAAGCATATTATACAACTAGGCAAACAATGCAAGTTGGCAAAGCAAGCAAACATATAGAATATGCACATGATGATTGCCTGAACTATTGGCTGTGACATCACATTGTTGGTTCAACTACCAACCCGACACATTCCCATGGGAATGTCGCCTTTCGGTCACGAATATAAATAGGAACCCCTAGGGATATCGTGCCCGGCACACGGTCCAGGGATATAGTGCCCAGTACACACTGGTGATTCCAAAAGGATACGAGCGGGGCACTCAGTCACAGACGTCACATCTCAACGTAAGCGGGATTAACCATCGTGCTTACGTCACTGCTGCAACCTCGACAAGCGGGATTAACCTACCGTTCCTGCCTGGCGCATAGCGCCTCAACAATACCAGTATAAAACATTATATATTCCATCAGTGGCCACTTTCAGTATTTAATCTTTCTCATTTATCTTCGAGTCCCAGACTCGTCACAAACATTTCCAATTTTCTTATTTTCGCAGCTCGTCATACTCATCATCAACAAAGTACTTCAACAGTCCTGTCACAAACTTCAGAAACCTAAGTCTCTGTCTTCTAAATTTTTTACTAGAAAATATCTAGTTAAACTCACTTAGGGTATTCTCTATGTTTCAAAGCCTAAAAAAAAGTTAAGACACCCTAGATAAGCATTACGAAAGTTTACAAGCTTGCCAGGATGGTAAAATGGTTAAAAACAAGGATTTGATTGAAAAACAGGGCATTGTACGTACGCATAGGGGGTGCGTATGCACGCCCAAAGGGGTTTTGTCAACTTGTGCATACGCATAAAGGTGTGCGTACTCATACAAAGTAAAATGTTCTATTTTATGTGTACGGATGAATACATGCGAACGCCTTCAATAGAAGGCACTTCCCAGCTTGTGCGTTCGCATGATGTTGTGCGTACGCACAACTTGCAAATTTCGCAGGGTGTGCATGCGTACCAGAGTGTGCAAAATGCTCTTAACATAGGGCGTGCATGCGCAACAGTGTGTGCGTACACACAAGTGAAAACATGGCGCCTTCTTGGAGCATCCGCACAACAGTGTGCATGTGCACACAAACCAGAACTCACAATTTTCACAACATCACAGAATTCATATTTTTGACCCCAACTTCCAACGATCATATCTTTTTCTACAAGATTTCGATTTTCACGAAATCTATACCAATTTAAAGCTCTTTAAATTATCTTTTTGTATAAAATCTAATTGCTTTCAAAAATTGAAGCTCAAGATATGATCCGCTAAAGTTGGCACAAAAATCAATTTTTACCAAAAACCTTAAAAACTTAATTTTAACAAAACTCTCAATTCAAGACCAATTGCTCTTCATCCAAACCAGTCCTAATGTATCTAAATTATATTCATATACTCTCCAATCATTCCACAACCTATCATCATGCAATTTTTTCAATTTCATCCAAAATTCTCACTTACATACCTCCAATTCTCAATTGTTACAACTCGAAGCATCATTTCACTATCTTCAACATTTATCAATAACAATAAGTATCATAATTCATTATCAACACTCATTATCATCATTTTCAACCCCACATCATAAATCAATATTAACATTCATCAAAATCATACACTCATCAAAGCCATCATATATCAACTCTCAATACCAGCTAATTCAATCATATCCTAAGGTCTACTAGCCTAAGTGTCTAGAAATATTACATATTACATAGAGAAAACCAAAACCATACCTTGGTCGATTCTTAATATACACCCCACACTAACTTTGAGTCCAAAACAAGCCTCCAAGCATCAACCAATCCACCAATCAACTCCAACAAGCATTAACAATCAAATTTTCCAAGCTATACACATTAATTTACCACAAATCAATACCTAGGGTTCCTAAATACACAACTTCACAAGGGATAAGAGCAAGATTACCTTACCCATAGAGGCTTAAGCTAAAAATTGTTAACTCCAATGGCAGGTACAGAGATGCGTCTGTCATATAAGTCAGAAATAGGCATGGTGAAGTCACCAAGGACCTTTCTTGGCTCCTCTTGAGGTTCGACCATGTCTTTCCTTTCTTGTTCAAAATTTTCTGAAAGGTCTCTTCCGGAGTGTTGTGCTTTAGCTTATTGTAAACACCTCCTTAGAGTGTTCTCAGGTTCAGGATCAGGAGTCAAGAGGGGTTCTTTATCCCTATTCCTAGTCATAAACAAGAAAAGAAGAAAGAAAAAAAGAAAAAAGATTTTTGTGCTACTTGGACCAAAGAGCTTCCAATTAGATGTGAAGAGAGAAGAAGAAGAGAGAAATGAAAGTAAAGATAGAAGACAAGAGAGAGTAGAGTTCGAATAAATAGAAGTAGAAAAGAAGAGAAGTAGAAATAAAAGAGATAAATGAGAATTAAAATTTTTTTGTTTTTATTTTATTAATTAATTAAATTCGAAAATATGTTAATAATTTAAAAAGACTTGAAAATTGGTTAGTGAAATTTCGAAAATAGAAGAGAGAGAAGAGGAAGAAGTTTTCGAAAATTAAGAGATAGAAGAGTTAGTTAGGAAGTTTTGAAAAAGAAGAGAGAGAAGAGAGTTAATTAATTAAGACAAGATTTGAATTTAAAATAAGATAGAAGATAAGATAAGAAAAGATTTAAATTTAAAATTAGAAAGATAAGAAAAGATTTGAAATTAAAATTTAAAATTAGAAAAGAGATAAGAAAAGATAAGAGAAGAAATTAAAAATATTTGAAAAAGATATGTGATGAATCCATATTTTACGATATATTTTGGTTTGATTTGAGTGGATTCCATCACATAAACCCACATTTATTCACCTAAATAGCATGCTTTTGAGATTTCTTCCTAAATTGTGCTTGAAAGTGAAAACATACTCTTTTGTGCTTAATTTAGTCAATTTTATTCACTTTAATCCCATTTGGTGCCTTGATGTATTTGTTAAGTGATTTCAGGTTTCCAAGGCAAGTATGAGTTGAAGAAGTGAGGAAAAGAGCATGCAAAAGGGAAGAATTCAAGAAATGAAGGATTTGAAAAGCTGCCAGCCCTGACCTCTCTGTACTAAATTGGTCATAACTTGAGATATAGAGGTCCAAATGAGGCGGTTCCAGCGGCATTGGAAAGCTATCATCTGGGGCTTCAAAATGATATGCAATTTGCCATAGTGAACATAAGTCTAAGTGTGCGTATGTATAGGTACTTGTGCGCACGCACAGGTTGGGATTCAGCATGTGTGCAGATGCACACGTCTGTGTGTCCGTACAGGTCCCTGCACATGAGCTCATTAATTGGAAACCGCTCGGGGCAATTTCTGGCCTCCAAAATCTAATCCAACTCATTTTTTGAAGCTATTTAAGGCCAAATTAAAGAAGGATGAAGGGGGGCAATTAGGTTTAGGTTTTCTATGTTTTTGCTTTAGTTCTCTAGAGAGAGAAGCTCCCCCCTCTCTCTAGAATTAGGGTTTTTAGCTTAGTTTCCTTTTAATTTCAGTTCTTTAATTCTTGTTTTAGTGTAGTTTCATTTATTTTTCTATGCTTTATTGTCTTTATCTTCTTCATCTCTTTTGTTATTTTCTCTTTTATGTCCTTTTCATGTTATGAACACTTTTATCATTTTAATTCTATTTAATGCAATTTTATGTTTTCATGTCATTTATTGCTTTCTCTAGTTGTTATTATTACTTTCTTGCTTTGGTAGTTTTAGAATTTATTTTATTATAATTTAATATTATTTTATTCTCATGCACACCAAGTGTTTGATAAAATGCTTGGCTTAGTTTTCACTTAGTTTTTCTACACTCTTGGCTTGGAATTGTTGACTTTGGTGTCCCTTGAGTCATTGATATCCATTATTGTTTGATATATTAGAGTAGTTAGTTAATTTGGTTTCCCTTGACTCTATGTGACCCCTAGTGTTGACATAGGACTTAGGGATTGAAATTAACTATGCCTATTTGACTTATCTTTGATGTAAGGTTAACTTAGTAGGATTAACTCTTCATAATCATCATATGTTTGTGGTGAATGGCTAGGATAGGTAACCTTAGCTCTCAATTACTTGCAAAGAGGTTTCTTGCGTTCTAAGTTTCTTTTCCTTGCATTTCAATTTTCCATGCTTTGACTTTTATTGCTTGTTTGACTTTTATTTCTTGCATGTTTTGTTTTCACACTCTTGGTTGAGAAAATGGTTGTTTGGGTGGAATTGAGTTGTGGATGTCCATTCCGCATTGTGTGGGAATGGCTAATTGGTTTGGTTTTCATTGACGCAAGTCTTTCGCTAAGTAATTAGTGAGTTGGTTAGGATTTATGGATTGAGATCAATTATGTCCTTTTGACTAATTCACAAGGAGGATTGACTAGTTTGGATTGATTCCACACAATTGCCATGTTTGTGGTCCACAACTAGGATAGGAAACTTAAACTCCCCAATTCTTGCCAAGAGTTGCCATTTACATTCCTTGCATGTTTATTTGCTTTCTTTTAATTCCTTGTATGATCATTTAATTTCTTGCTATTTACATTCCCTTGCTCTCTTGCTTGCATTCCTAATTCCCCATGCTCTCTTCCATAGCCAATGATGAACACTTAATTGCAACTCCTAGGGAGAACAACCCGAGGTTGAAGTACTCTCGATCTCGGTTATTATAATTTGGATTTAAAACATTTGATTTGGGAGTTAATTTTTGGTCTAGACTATACTTTCAATGATGGAATTCTACTTTGTGAAAATCTTGATCGACGATAAATTCTTAACATCAAATTTGGCGCCGTTGCCGGGGAGTTGCAATGGTGTATGTTATTGGCTATTGTATATATGTTAATATGTAAATAGCTTGCTTGTTGGTTGTCTTTGTTTATGGTTAGGATTGGGATCCCGGAGGACATTGGACATTCTAAGCATTGGTGTGGAAGTCAAGCACAAGCCACCATAGCAAGGGCTCTCCCAATTGTCTAAGTTAAAGACATGAAATAAAAGTGTTTGGTAACACCTTTCTAACCCTCTCTTTGTACATCGTTTCCATTTATTGCATTTTGTTTCTTGTAAATAGCTTAGGTTTAGTTTAATTTCAAGATTAATTTGATTAGACTTTAGTTTAGATTATGTGCTTTTGATGAATAATATGTTTTGGGGTTGAAAATGCTATTTTGGATATCAAGTTTGGTGCCTTAGAGCACTAAATTTTTTTAGAGAAAAACAGAGCATGTGCGTGCGCAGACACCTGTGCGTACGCACACAACCCCGAATTCCACGTTCTGTGCGTGCACACACCAGCTTGTGCCTCCTCTGTTGGGAGCGTTTGTACTCCTTATGCGTCCGCACCCCTCTCTTTTTGCTTCTGTGTGTGCGCACGGACCTGTGTGCATACGCACAGTAGGCATGATAGCTGGCAATGTTGACGCTTTATTCTATGTAAAAAAAAATACATACCTGTGCGTGCGCATAGCTCTGTGCGCACGCACAACCTTTGGAACCCCCTCTGCTCGCAGCACACGCACCCCTTGTGCATGGGAACACCCCCCTCATCTCCCTTCTGTGCACGCACACAAGACCTTGTGCGTCCGCATAGGTCGCGATGCTCTTTCTGTTCGCAGCACCCGCACGTTGTTGTGCGTGCTCACAACCGCATTTTCCACCTAGTGTGCGTATGCACACATGCCTGTGTGTACGCACGCCCCTATTTTCTGACCTATACCCTTCTTTTCTTCTCTTCTCTCTACTTCTTCTCTTCTTCCTCATTCAACCCCTCTCTTCTCTTCCTTTTCCCTTATTTTCTACTTATTTTACTTGGTTTCATTGCATCTCATTTTTTTAGTAATTATATTAGTTTTAGTTTAAGTGTTTGTGATTAAATAAGTTGCAAGTGTTTGCTTGATGTGATTGGGTTGCTTCTTGATTGAATTTCATCAATGCACTTATACTTTGCCTTCAATTACTATCACCTAATTAGATTTGCACATTTTAATTTTGTGGGATATTAGGTGAACCTTTTATGAGTGTACATGAAATTTAGTGAATTGAATTGAATTACTTGTTCATCATGGTTTTTAAATCAATGTAATCACATCACGAGGTCCTTGTTTCTTGTTAATGTCTTGCATTTGTTTGAGTTGACTTGACTTGATTCTTATCAAGACTTGTCACTTTTTGTAACAAACACCTTAACAATGTGATTATTTGATTTTTCCTAAGGATGAATAAGTAATTTTCTTGTCATAATTGCATTGGTTATTGTTTGTTGTGCTATTAAATCAAAATTTTGCTCTTTCACTTACACAACTTCAATATCCAATAATTCCTACATTCAATTCACTCTTATTATACTTGCCTAAGCTTGCTTATGTTTAATTGATGCTCATTTATTGCTTGCATCTTAGGCCATTTAGTTGAGGAACTCATACTTACTTTTTCATGGTGTGGGTGGCACGTTAGCCGGCCGTTGTGTGTATTCCATACCACTATGCAAACTTCCTCAATTAGATGCTTATTAGCTCCCCTTTTACCTTTTTATGCTACTTGCCCTATGATTCTTAACTATACTTTATCCATTCTTGTTGAGGATGAGACATAAAGGTGAGGAGCCGGTAGAGGAGGAGGACACCGAGGAGGGAGATGCCGAGCATACATTGGACTTGGCGATTTCCACACAACCCAAGTCCCCGCATCTGCCAAATGAAGGTGGAGCTCTTGAGAGATACCCCTCGAATCGTGTTTGTGCACGGAGGACCGTGCAATGCTTAAGTGTGGGAGAGGATTCGTTATTTTGGGGTGTAAACTTTCTTTTCCCAAATACTTTGCACTTTATTTTTATTTCTTTAGGTTTCTTGTATATATTTGTAGTGTTTTTGACTGTTGCGTTGCATTTCCTTTTAGTATACATATCATACTTTACTTCTAGCTATTGCATGTTGCATTTTTTTGCATCTTTTTATTAGTATACATTTGATAGATAGAAGTTGTGATTGGATGATGTGAATAGTATAATGCTTAGTCAATTTTGTTCTAATTGTTCATGTTAATTTTTTGCTTGTCGAAAATTAGGAATAGAACTAGGAAAGATTTTGAAATTGCATCCATCACAATATACATACGTACATACGTATAGTAAATAAGCTTTGGTAAAACAATAAAGAATTTTCAAAAAAATCTTTGTTTTGGGCATTTCATTGATTAGATTTGAAAACTTGTTTTTGAACTTACTTGAAGTATCTTTCTATGGAACATGGAAAAGAGCTTGAACAAATACCGAGTGAGATTTGAGCTTTAATTGTGTAGTTGCACATTTTCAACCACTAATTTTTGTTCTTGTGTGTTATAAACTCCTTTTATGATTGTAATCTTAGATTTGCTTTAGTCTATATGTCCTATGTCTGATGTTTTGAATTGCATTTAGTATGATTGAGGCCATCTTTGTAGAGCTCACTAACCCATATGACCAACCCCTTGCATCTATCTTTGTAAACCACTTTTTGAGCCTTAATTCCCCTTTGTTCTCATTATAAGCACATCATTTGCCTTAAGTAAAAAACCATTATGTCCATTGATTATATCTTTGATTAGATTGGGTTTGAGTGTGTGTATTAATCAAGTGTGGGGGAATTTGCGGGAAATATTGGTAGTTAGTGCTTTGGGTGTTCATTGAAAATATTTTGAAAAGTGGGAAAATACTTATGCATTCATTACTTAGAAGCATATGCACCTCCTCTTTGGAAATATAAAAAAAAGAAAAAAGAAAAGAAAAGAAATGATAATAAGAATGGAAATAAGAGATGCATGTGTGGTTGAATTGAAAAGAAAATGCATGAGTGAATGTGAGAAAGGGAAAAATGGGTAGCTAGGATTGTTTTGTTATGAATATAGGATGATATGTAGGATTAGATTGGATACTTAAGCTAATCAAAGATCCAATCTATTAGCCCACTTAACCATATTGATTCTACCCTTACCTAAGCCCCATTACAACCCACAAAAGTCCTCATGATATTTGCATTCATTCATCAAATATTAGTTGATTGTTAGATGATTTAAAAATCTTTGAGAAATATGATTCAAGGAGGAATTGAGTGATTGACCCTTAACGCTTTTGAGCAATTAGAGTGTAAACACATCCGGTGAGGGTTTCAATTGCTCAATTCTATGTTTCCATTACTTATCTTGTATCCTCTTGCAAGTTGTTGAACTTAATGTTGAAAATTTCAAATCAAATCTTCGGATATTGATCATATTGCTATATTTTCTTTGTCTTGGCCCTAAGCTTCTACTTTGGATTGATTGAGATTCTTTTGTTTGTTTTTACCAAACTCAATAGGAATCATAGTATAGATATATATATATAAATTGAATTTAGTATAGCTACATGCATATAAGTAGTTGCATTAAATAAATTATTTCCCCTCCATTCATCTCCTTTGGTTGTGTTTAGCATTAGGACATGCTATAGTTAAAGTGTGGGGAAATTGATGAATCCATATTTTACGATATATTTTGGTTTGATTTGAGTGGATTCCATCACATAAACACACATTTATTTACCTAAATAGCATGCTTTTGAGATTTCTTCCTAAATTGTGCTTGAAAGTGAAAACATGCTTTTTTGTGCTTAATTTAGTCAATTTTATTCACTTTAATCCCATTTGGTGCCTTGATGTATTTGTTAAGTGATTTCAGGTTTCCAAGGCAAGTATGGGTTGAAGAAATGAGGAAAAGAGCATGCAAAAAGGAAGAATACAAGAAATGAAGGATTTGGAAAGCTGCCGCCCTGACCTCTCTGTACTAAATTGGTCATAACTTGAGCTATAGAGGTCTAAATGAGGCACTTCTAGCGGCATTGGAAAGCTAACGTCCAGGGCTTCAAAATGATATGCAATTTGCCATAGTGGACATAAGTCTAAGTGTGCGTACGTGATAACATGTCACCATGTCATGTTTTTCTATGCTTTTTCATACAAGAAATTGATGATTAGTGCTTAAATATTGCATTCTTTTGTGCTCAATTGGAATATTTCCTTGATCTTTTAATTTTATAAATCCTGTAGGAAATAAGAAGAAAAAGAAGCAAAGAAGCACAAAATAAGCAAAAAAGGAGAAAAAAGAGCTTTGGGCACACTTTGAAGTTGGAGCACACTTTGGAGCCTTAGGCCACGCTTTTAAAAGCGTGGCCCATGACCAAATTTAAGGAGAACAGGCAATCAGCGCACACTGCTACGCTCTTGCCAAGAGCAGAGCATTATCGTGAAAACAAAGTGAGGTTGGAAGCAAATTTTCGCTAAGTTAAAATCTGGGCGCTCACAACATGACCATGCCTCCTTCAAAAGGCTGTAACTTGAGCTACAGATGTCCGATTGATGTGCTTCCAGTTGCGTTAGAAAGCTGATATTTAGAGCTTTCCAACGATATATGGAAATTCATATTTGGCATGAAATTGAGGCACGAGTGAAAGGCATATTTAAGGACCAAAAACAAGCAAAAATATACCAAAGTGCAACCACCAAGGTTCGAAGCTGGAGCCTCACTCCAAAGCAAAGTAGCGCTCTACATCATTATTCTGCTCTGCTCTCTTGGTGAGAGCAATGTCGTGCTCTCTTCATAAAAATTCAAGGAAAATTGTTTCCCCAAATGCTTTCACAAGGGTTTGAACTTGGGACCTCCCCTTGGAAGCACCAATGCTCCACTCACAAGGAGAGTAGAGCACTACTCCTTGGTGCAACACACATGAGCATGACACGGCCAGGGAGCATGAGGCGCGCAACATAACACGGACCAAGAGGACTTGGAGCGCGCAAGACACCCACACTAAGGCTTCAATGCTCCGCTCTCCACAAGAACAGAGCATCCTCCTGGGAGTGTCATCCAAGGGCCAAAATTCAACCAAAAATCCATTTAAATTCAATTCCTCTCCAAATTGAATCAAGGCCAACCAAACCCATTTTTCCTCAAATCCAAAGCAAGCAAAGCCCACATCATCACTCAAAGGCACATGGATCAATTAGATTAGGATTTTCATTTTAATTGTAATTTATTTTAATTTCATTTTCATTTTCACTTTGTAAAGCCTATATAAAGGCATCAATTCCATCTCATTAAAAGAAGGCTTGCTCCATTAGGGAGTAGTAGTAGTAGATAGCTCTCTCTTTTAGTTTTCCTTTTTGATTTTGACTTGTAGGTTGAGAATTGAAGGAATTCTGTTTCACTCTTGATTTACAATTTCTCTTTGTCCTACTTCTGCATAATTTTTTTAGTGAATTGAGAATGGGAATTGAGTTTTCCTTTACTGCTTCCATCTTCATTTATTCTTCAATTTGTTTGCTGTCGGATCAAGGAAGGAATTGAGATCTAGATTTGTTTTCTAGTCTCTTGACCCCTGAGATCTTTACTCTTTTGGTGAGAGTCTGCAATTTAAGTTTGGTTCATCTGCTGTTTGCTTCTTGAAGCAATTTTGCTTTGCTGTTTAGATCTGCTACATTTTATTCCATCTGTTACTTCTCTGATTGAATGCATCCTGAATTTTCTTATTTAACTTTGAATCCCAGCTCCCAATTTACTTTCTTGCACTTTAGTTCCTCTGCACTTTACATTTGAGCTACTGTGATATGAATTTAATTTTCCTGCACTTTAATTTTCCTGTCACTTGTTTTCAATATCTCTTTGATTACTTGCTTCATTGCTTTCTTTAATTTCCAGCACCCAGCCCCCTCTACTTCTCATGCAATTTACTTTTCTTGCAATTTAAGTTTCAGCTATTTTACTTTCTTGTACTTTAAGTTTCTGTAATTTTACTTTTTGCACTTTAATTTTCCTTGCTATTTTCTTTCTGTTGGCTACATTTCACATATTTCACTTCAATGTTAGCTTGACTAAACTAATCACCCACTAAAGTTGCTTGATCCATCATTCCCTGTGGGATCAACCTCACTCTTGTGAGTTATTACTACTTGATGCGACCCGGTACACTTGCCGGTTAGATTTGTGTGTTGGAAATTCGTTTTTCCACAAAAAACAACCATCAAGTTTTTGGCGCCGTTGCCGGGGATTGATTAGATCAACAATGATTAAGTGGGTGAGAAGTCTAGATCAAGCATTTTTTTGTTTTTGTTCTCTGTTCTAAAGTGAAACCAAGGTGTTTGTGTTTTTGCTTCACTAAGAAATTCTTTCTCTGTGACATGAATTTCAATTTTAAATGGTGTTGTGTTTTACAAAATACAAATGGAGTTCAACTCATCTTATGGTCAAACAAAATTTTTTGGGATATTGCCCACCATCACCAACCTCTAATGGTGGCTGGGAATATCACCAAGAATCAACAAATTCTGAGTACTCCAATTCATGGAGATTTGCTTCACAGACACAAGATGAGAAAGAGAATCATATGGGATACTTCCCACCACCACAAAATGATTCAAGTCATTATCCTAATGGTGGTTGGGAGTATCACCAAGGAATGAAAGAACATCCACCCTCACTTTCCAGTTCTACATTTGAAAATTCTTCATCAATTAACTATGCCTCAACACAAAATCCATCCCAAGACTCACAACCAACACAAATTTCTAAGAGCCAAAGACTCTCAAGGAAGTCCATGCTCAAAGGATTTGAGGAGAAGACAAAGAAACACGAGAAAAAACTAGAAAATTCCCTCACAAACATGGAAGTAATGTTAGCTCAATTGGTGAGTGCAACAAAGAAAGAGGAAGGGCAAGATGAGGAAGCCTCTGTATCAAATGAACTTTCAATGAAGAATGAGGTTGTTGAAAATGAAACTGCACCTGAGGTGATAAAGGAACATGAACATTCACAACCATCACAAACTTCCTTTGAATCTGTGATCAACAAATATGAAGAGGAGATGAAGAAATCTTGGGAAAAACAACAAATATCCTCCCTGAAAGAGCTATTAAGTCAAATGTTGAGTACAAAGGAAGGATTGGAGGAGCAAGAAAGTGAGGAAGACACTCAAGAGAAGTCAAACTCAACTGAAGCAAAGAAGTGCAAAGAGGAAGGGCTCATGGAACAACCAATTCAAAAGGCTTTTGATGAGGAGAAAAATCCAATAAACACACAGCAACCAAGTCTTGAATACAAAGGAGTGAAGGCAACTAACAAGAACACCAATCATGTCCCTGGTCCAGCAAGCAAGGTCAATCAATCCATTTACAAAAAGAAGCTTACTGAGGAGAGGCCAAGACAAGGGATAATAGCTGAAACTTCTCCTCCCTTGAAGTCATTCCTCTTAACAAACTGAAAGAAGAGGAAGAAGGTGAAGAATAGGTAAACAGTAGGTAACATTCCTTCTCCTTGCCTTGTTTAAATTTCAATAAATTGGTATATGATCACATTTTAAGTTTGGTGTTGCCCTGCAACAAATTGTTTTTAATTCCTTTGGATGATTGCATCAATTCTACATGAAAGTGTCACACCAAGATTCTAAGTTTGGTGTGCCACTTATTTTTCTATGCAAATCATTTAGCAACACCACTTGTTTGCATAATCATAATGTTCTTTGCACTGTTATCTTTCTTTTAGTTAGACAATTTTAGTTTTCTCTTTGTTTTTAGTCATTTCCTTGTTTTAAATGCTTTCTTTTATTTATTGTGTTTGTTAATACATTACCAAGAGGGCTTTATTCATGACAGATTCTTGGCTTGGTGATTGTACTTAACAAATAACAGTTTCTCTTGTTTAGTTTTAGTTCAAATAAATTGACATATGGTTGCATTCTAAGTTTGGTGTTGCTATGCAACAAAATTTGGTTCCAATGTTTACTAGATACTTGCATCAATTCCAAGTGAGAGTGTCACACTAAGTTTGGTGTGCCACTTATTTTTTTATGCAATGTATCATGCACACCATCTTATGTTTGCAATCACAATGTTTCTGTTTCTCTGTGCCTTGATGGTTACTCTTAATCTTACTTGCCTAAACACATATGCTACTGATATCCTCTTGTGTAAGACATTCATGATCTATTTTAGACCCCACCACCATTGTCCTAACTGTTGCTTAAAGATAAGCAAGCATTCTGAGTTGGTATGGGAAAGAGAAGAATGGGAGGAAAATGACAACAATAGAGAAGATGAATTGCAAGGTTGTAAAGTTCCTTTTCCTCTCATTTGTTTCCAACACTTTAAATTGCATGATTGTCTTTATATTCTCTGTATGCATGTGTGGTATGAATAAGCATAGCTTGAATTTTGATTTGTAACATCTTGCCGTGACATTATAACTACCAAATTGAATCCTGTGAGTTCAAAAGCAGTAAATCATCATGATCATAAACAAACAAGGCATTAAAGAAGATTTTAGCATGTGCATACAAGTATTGGAAAGCTAGTATGATTAATTGTTGTTCAATTGCATTAGATTTTATTTAATTGAAGTTTTTATCTAGGACATTTTGTGAAATCTTTTGAAATCATGAAAACCTTGAAGAAGCAAATACAATTAAAGCAAGAAAAGAAAAAGGAAAAGAATGGGAAAGCTGAAGGCTCTGAGTACCAATGGCAATTTATTTGTTAAGTGCTTGTGGTGTTTATGTATCAAGCCAAATGCTTGAAAACAAAACACTTAGAAGTCAAGGCTAGGCTCAAGTGCAAAAGCACTCCCTCAAAGCTCAAGGATTTGAGCATCAATGATTAGAGAGTCAAGAAAAGAAAAGAAAAATGAGCTTAATGAAGTCCTCTAATTAAATGCTTGTGGTGCTTATGTATCAAGTGGTAATACTTGAAACAAAGCATTTAGAAGTCGTAGCTTTGTTATTAACTCATGGGGAAAAGCACCCAAAAGGAGAAGCTAAAAAAAATCAAAAGCTTGTTTCAAGGAAGAATTATAAGAAAAAGATTTCATAAATTGAGCTAGACAGAAGCATCAATAATTTACATTTCTTTTGTGATTGAAGTATGCATAGAAAACTAGCTTACCATGAACATTGAGTTGCTATTCTTCTTACCTTGGATTGTCAATTTTTATTGCATGATTCTTTTCTTGCTTGGGGACAAGCAAAGTTTAAGTTTGGTGTTGTGATGACATGTCACCATGTCATGTTTTTCTATGCTTTTTCATACAAGAAATTGATGATTAGTGCTTAAATATTGCATTCTTTTGTGCTTAATTGGAATATTTTCTTGATCTTTTAATTTTATAAATCTTGTAGGAAATAAGAAGAAAAAGAAGTAAAGAAGCACAAAATAAGCAAAAAAGGAGAAAAAAAAGAGCTTTGGGGCACACTTTGAAGTTGGAGCAAAATTTGGAGCCTTAGGCCACGCTTTTAAAAGCTTGGCCCATGACCAAATTTAAGGAGAACAGGCAATCAGTGCACACTGCTCCGCTCTTGCCAAGAGCAGAGCATTATCGTGAAAACAAAGTGAGGTTGGAAGCAAACTTTCGCTAAGTTAAAATCTGGGCGCTCACAACATGACCATGCCTCCTTCAAAAGGCTATAACTTCAGCTACAAATGTCCGATTGATGTGCTTTTAGTTGCGTTAGAAAGCTGACATTCAGAGCTTTTTAATGATATATAGAAATCCATATTCGACATGAAATTCAGGCACGAGTGAAAGGCATCTTTAAGGACCAAAAACAAGAAAAAATATACCAAAGTGCAACCACCAAGGTTCGAAGCTGGAGCCTCACTCCAAAGCAAAGTAGCGCTCTACATCATTATTCTGCTCTGCTCTCTTGGTGAGAGCAATGTCGTGCTCTCTTCATAAAAATTCAAGGAAAATTGTTTCCCCAAATGCTTTCACAAGGGTTTGAACTTGGGACCTCCCCTTGGAAGCACCAATGCTCCGCTCACAAGGAGAGCATAGCACTACTCCTTGGTGCAACACACATGAGCGTGACACGGCCAGGGAGCATGAGGCGCGCAACATAACACAGACCAAGAGGACTTGGAGCGCACAAGACACCCCACACCAAGGCTTTAATGCTCCGCTCTCCACAAGAGCAGAGCATCCTCCTGGGAGTGTCATCCAAGGGCCAAAATTCAACCAAAAATCCATTTAAATTCAATTCCTCTCCAAATTGAATCAAGGCCAACCAAACCCATTTTCCCTCAAATCCAAAGCAAGCAAAGCCCACATCATCACACAAAGGCACATGGATCAATTAGATTAGGATTTTCATTTTAATTGTAATTTGTTTTAATTTCATTTTTATTTTCACTTTGCAAAGCCTATATAAAGGCATAAATTCCATCTCATTAAAAGAAGGCTTGCTCCATTAGGGAGTAGTAATAGTATATAGCTCTCTCTTTTAGTTTTCCTTTTGATTTTGAATTGTAGGTTGAGAATTGAAGGAATTTTGTTTCACTCTTGATCTCCAATTTCTCTTTGTCCTGCTTCTGCATATTTTTATAGTGAATTGAGAATTGGAATTGAGTTTTCCTTTACTGCTTCCATCTTCATTTCTTCTTCGATTTGTTTGCTGTCTGATCAAGGAAGGAATTGAGATCTAGATTTGTTTTCTAGTCTCATGACCCCTGAGATCTTTACTCTTTTGGTAAGAGTCTGCAATTTAAGTTTGGTTCATCTGCTATTTTCTTCTTGAAGCAATTTTGCTTTGCTGTTTAGATCTGCTACATTTTATTCCATCTGTTACTTCTCTGATTGAATGCATCTTGAATTTTCTTGTTTAACTTTGAATCCCAGCTCCCAATTTACTTTCCTGCACTTTAGTTCCTCTGCACTTTACATTTGAGCTACTATGATATGAATTTAATTTTCCTGCACTTTAATTTCCCTGTCACTTGTTCTCAAGATCTCTTGATTACTTGCTTCATTGCTTTCTTTAATTTCCAGCACCCAGCCCCCTCTACTTCTCATGCAATTTACTTTTCTTGCAATTTAAGTTTCAGCTATTTTACTTTCTTGCACTTTAAGTTTCTGCAATTTTACTTTCTGCACTTTAATTTTCCTTGCTATTTACTTTCTGTTGGCTACATTTCACATGTTTCACTTCAATGTTAGCTTGACTAAACTAATCACCCATTAAAGTTGCTTGATCCATCAATCCCTGTGGGATCGACCTCACTCTTGTGAGTTATTACTACTTGATGCAACCCGGTACACTTGCTGGTTAGATTTGTGTGTTGGAAATTCATTTTTCTGCAAAAAACAACCATCAGTATGCACAGGTACTTGTGCCTACGCACAGGTCGAAATTCAGCATGTGTACGGACGCACACGTCTGTGCGTCAACATAGGTCCCTGCACGTGAGCTCATTAATTGGAAACCGCTGGGGGCGATTTCTGGGCCCCCAAAACCTAATCCAACTCATTTTTTGAAGCTATTTAAGGCCAAATTAAAGAAGGAAGAAGGGGAGCAATTAGGTTTAGGTTTTCTATGTTTTTGCTTTAGTTCTCTAGAGAGATAAGCTCCCCCCTCTCTCTAGAATTAGGGTTTTTAGTTTAGTTTCCTTTTAATTTCAGCACTTTAATTCTTGTTTTAGTGTAGTTTTTTTTTATGTTTCTATGCTTTCTTGTCTTTATCTTCTTCATCTCTTTTGTTATTTTCTCTTTTATGTCATTTTCATGTTATGAACACTTTTGTCATTTTAATTTTAATTAATGTAATTTTATGTTTTCATGTCATTTATTGCTTTCTCTAGTTGTTATTGTTACTTTCTTGCTTTGGTAGTTTTAGAATTTATTTTATTGTAATTTAATATTATTTTATTCTCATACACACCAAGTGTTTGATAAAATTCTTGGCTTAGTTTTCACTTAGTTTTTCTACACTCTTGTCTTGGAATTGTTGACTTTGGTGTCCCTTGAGTCATTGATGTCCATTCTTGTTTGATATATTAGAGTAGTTAGTTAATTTGGTTTCCCTTGACATAGGACTTAGGGATTGAAATTAAATATGCCTATTTGACTTATCTTCGATGTAAGGTTGACTAAGTAGGATTAACTCTTCATAATCATCATATGTTTGTGGTGAATGGCTAGGATAGGTAACCTTGGCTCTCAATTACTTGCCAAGGGGTTTCTTGCATTCTAAGTTTCTTTTCCTTGCATTTCAATTTTCCATGATTTGACTTTTATTGCTTGTTTGACTTTTATTTTATGCATGTTTAGTTTTCACACTCTTGGTTGAGAAATTGGTTGTTTGGGTAGAATTAAATTGTGGATGTGCATTCTGCATTGTGTGGGAATGGCTAATTGGTTTGGTTTCCATTGACGCTAGTCTTTCGCTAAGTAATTAGTGAGTTGGTTAGGACTTATGAATTGAGATCAATTATGCCGTTTTGAATAATTCTCAAGGAGGATTGACTAGTTTGGATTGATTCCACAGAATTGTCATGTTTGTGTCCACAACTAGGATAGGAAACCTAAACTCCCCAATTCTCGCCAAGAGTTGCCATTTACATTCCTTGCATGTTTATTTGCTTTCTTGTAATTCCATGCATGATCATTTAATTTCTTGCTATTTACATTCCCTTGCTCTCTTGCTTGCATTCCCAATTCCCCATTCTCTCTTCCATAGCCAATGATGAACACTTAAGTGCAACTCCTAGGGAGAACGACCCCAGGTTGAAGTACTCTCGATCTCGGTTATTATAATTTGGATTTAAAACATTTGATTTGGGAGTTAATTGTTGGTCTAGACTATACTTTCAACGATGGAATTCTACTTTGTGGAAATCTAGATCGACGATAAATTCCTAACATCAATATGATTTTAAAATTGGAAGTTAGGAAAGATAAGGTAAGAAACAAAAAGATTTGAAAAGGATTTAAAGGAAAGATAAGATTCGAAAAAGATTGAATTTTGAAATTTGATTTTTGAGTTCTTAGATTTTAAATTTTGAAAAAGATAAAATAAGATTTTTGAAAATGATATGAATTTTGAAAAAGATAAGATTTTTAATTTTGAATAGATTTTGTTTTTTAAGGTTGACAACTAAGATAAGATAAAAATTTTGAAATTAAAATCTGAATTTTTATTTTAAAATTTTCGAAAATTAATGAAAAATAAAAATAGAAAAGATATTTTTTATTTTTGAATTTAATGATGAAAGAGAAAAACATACAAAAGACACAAAACTTAAAATTTTTAGATATAATGCCCCTAATAAGTTTAAAAAATTTTGGAGGGAAACACAAAGGGACAACAAACATAGAAATTTTAAGATCAAAACACAAAAAAGACTCAAGAACACTTTGAAGACTAACAAGAACACAAAGAACAAGACTCAAAAACTCAAAGAGCACAAGAACATAAAAAGGACACCAAACTTAAAATTTCTAGAAAAGAAAAAAGAAATTTTCGAAAAATATAAAGAAAAGCAAATGAAAACACCCAACTTAAAGATTTGACACAAGATTTAACCAAATAAACTATTTTTGAAATTTTTTTGAAAGAAAGACCTAAGTAAAACGTAAAAGTCAACAAGGACAAATACAAAAGACTCAAACTAAGAACAAAAATTAAACAAATAAAAGAAAAATATCTTTGAAAGAGTTTTAAATTTTTTTCGACAATTGAAGAAGAAGAAAACAAAAATAAAAGACTAAAAAAATGATAAAGAAAAGAAAATAAAAATTACCTAATATAGGAAGCAAGACAATCCGTCAGTTTGTCCAAACTCAACAATTCCCGGCAACGGCGCCAAAAACTTGGGAGCACGAATCCCCACACCTTCGTACTATTGTACTAGCAAGTGCACTTGGTCGTCCAAGTAATATCTAAGCGAGTCAGGGTCGATCCCACGAGGATTGTGGTTTCAAGCAAGCTGTAACACCCTACCATACAAAGTCTTATGCTTAAGTCATAATTCAGAGATGGCAAGGTATTACGACCTCTAAAATAGAAATTTAGTACGTATAGTAGTATGAATAATTGATTATAACTAGGAGCCTTTGTAGAAAAAGGGGTAAACAAAAAAAACCGCAACTCAAAAGCGCAACACTCCGATCGAAAACGTAACGAACAAGAATAACCAACGCGAGATTATATATATACAAAGGAGTGTCAAAAACAGGAATATCAAGACTCAAGATCCCGCTGCGAAGATAACCGATCCGAGCATAACAATATATACATATGATAAAATAAGGAAAACCCCAAAGGAAACCCAAAGGGACACAAATACATAAAACCTATTCTCCAAAAT
>NC_029777.3:61279401-61280544 GCF_000817695.3 Arachis duranensis
AATTCTCATCCATGGATCAACATCCATATCAGCCATCCGGCTCACGGTTAAATCCATAACCAGCCAATATTCATAGCATACACAGCTATTCCGGCTCACGGTTCAATCCAGAACCAGCCCATTCAAAAACAATTATGGCCCTTCGGCCAATGGCATAACAAGCACTTCCACCACCATCCTCCACATCTCACATATTCATCAATGATCCTCATTGATTATTCATTTCCCTTGCTTCACTCGCAAGTTATCACATTCACTAGCTCCTTCTCTCATAGCTAGGCATATCATAACGATTTAAGATATAAGTGGTGAGATCGGAGGCTTAGAAGTATGAAATTTGGCTTTTAAAACTCAAAAATCAACTTTGGGATGAAAACAGGGCCACGCGTACGCGCACTCCACGCGCACGCGTGGGTGGCCTCAAAGACTTCATCGACGCGCAAGCGTCATGCACGCTAACGCGTGGATTAAAAACTTTTCCGATCGACGCGTACGCGTCAACCACGCGTACGCGCGGGTGTTCTCGTGCCCCAGGCACAACACCGGCACAGTTCTGGCATAACTCTCTGGAAAATGGCTGGGCATTGGGTGCAGCACCATCGACGCGCCCGCGCACATCACGCTCACGCGTGGATGGCGTTTTCGGAAGATCGGCGCGTACGCGCCAGGTGCGCCCACGCGCAAGGGGTCATTCTACTAAAAATTTTCTAAGTTAAAAAGCTGCAGAATTCACAGATTTTTACCCCAATCTTCCAACGGACATAACTTCCTCATTTTAAATCATTTTTCACCCGTTCTTCGAACGACATGGACATCCCAGATCCAATTTCATTTCTAAACAGATTTGGTACAAAACGGAGATCCGTAGTCCAAGTTATGTCCCGTCAAAGTATGCCCAAAAACCATATTTTCATACAAAACCACAATATGCCATTTTTGAAACAAACCATTTTTAACTCTTTCCAAACTCAATCAAAACATGCCAATTTCATCCCTTTTCTTTGAAATCAATTCAAAATGTATCAAATTCAACATCAAGCCTCCTCAACTCACACATTGACACATTACCACAATATACAAAATCACTATATCATCATTTTATCCCACTTCACCCAAGTGGCTCAAACTCAAACATATTGACAT
>NC_029777.3:61281549-61282096 GCF_000817695.3 Arachis duranensis
GCCTCGACTCCATGCCACTTTGACCAATGAAACCTCTTTCCCACGCAACCGTTTGATATTAGTATCATCAATTCTGACCGGAGCCACTGGAAGCGTCAAATCTTCCCTCAACTGAATTGATTCAGGTTCCAACACATGGCTAGCATCAGGAGTGTACTTCCGAAGCTGCGACACGTGAAACACGTCGTGCAGGTTCGAAAGATGAGGTGGTAGAGCCATCCGATACGCCACCGGTCCAATCCTCTCCAGGATCTGAAATGGACCAATGTATCGAGGATTCAACTTCTTTGCCTTAATTGCCCTACCTACTCCCGTAGTCGAAGTAACCTTAAGGAAAACATGGTCTCCTTCCTCAAATTCTAAGGGCTTTCGCCTTTGATCGGCGTAACTCTTTTGACGACTCTGCGCCGTAAGCATCCTACCTCGGATTTTCTTGACTTGTTCAGTAGTCTCAGCTATCATTTCTGGTCCTAACAAGCTTTTCTCTCCAGCTTCATACCAACATAGCGGAGATTGACATTTCCTCCCATACAAGGCCTCATACGGA
>NC_029777.3:61282488-61283893 GCF_000817695.3 Arachis duranensis
AAAAAGTGAGCTGACTTCGTCAGTCGGTCCACAATCACCCAGATATCATCAAAACCAGCCCTAGTCCTTGGCAATCCTGACACAAAGTCCATTGCAATACTTTTCCACTTCCATTGTGGAATCTCTAAAGGTTGCAACATCCCGGAAGGTCTTTGATGTTCAATCTTTACCTTTTGACAAGTTAAGCACTTTGATACATATTCCGCCACATCATTCTTCATACCCGGCCACCAAAACATCACCTTTAAATCATGGTACATCTTAGTACTTCCCGGGTGAATGGAGAATCCGCTTTTGTGTGCCTCCTTTAAGATATCTTGCCTCAAAGTGCCATCATCCGGCACAATGATCCTACCCTTGAATCTCCATAACCCATCTTTTTCTTCCGACACTCTCCACCGTTTTCCTTGCTCAATAGCCGGTAACACCTTCCATAACGCTTCATCATTTTGATGAGCCTTTAGGAGTTCGGACTTAAAATCACTTGAGACCTCTAATCGGCTCAAACACAAAGTTCCGGATACTTCCCGAGCGCCAATTTTCAGACTCTCAAATCCCTTGAGCAACTTCTCCTCTTGAAGCATCATCCAAGCCGCATATAATGACTTCCGACTTAACGCGTCTGCCACTACATTCGCCTTTCCCGGATGGTAATGTAACTCAAAGTCGTAGTCTTTCAACAATTCCATCCACCTCCTCTGCCTCATATTGAGCTCTTTCTGATCGAAGAGATACTTCAAGCTCTTATGATCAGAGAAAACTTGGAACTTAACCCCGTAGAGATAATGCCTCCACACCTTCAAGGCAAACACAACCGCATCGAGTTACAAATCATGCGTAGGGTAACTAACTTCATGAGGTCTCAACTGTCGTGAGGCATACGCCACCACATTACGATGCTGCATCAGCACGCATCCTAGACCCTTCAATGAGGCATCACAATACACCTCAAAAGGCTCGTTCGGCTCGGGTAACACTAACACAGGTGCAGTGGTCAACTTTTTCTTCAATGTTTGAAAGCTCTCCTCGCATTCAGGAGTCCAAATAAACGGAGTGTCTTTGCGGGTTAACTTTGTCATTGGTAACGCTATCTGTGAAAAGCCCTTGATAAACCTTCGGTAATAGCCAGCTAAACCCAGAAAACTCCTTATCTCTGTTACGGTGGTTGGTTGTTTCCAATCCATCACAGCCTCCACCTTAGTTGGGTCTACGGCTATTCCCTTCTTACTCACCACATGGCCCAAAAACTTCACCTCACTCTTCCAAAACTCACACTTAGACAATTTTGCATAGAGTTTCTTCTCCTTTAGAATCTGCAACACAGTCCTCAAGTGTTCCGCATGCTCTTCTTCAGTCTTGGAATAAATCAGTATGTCATCAATGAAGACAACAACGAATTTATCCA
>NC_029777.3:61284304-61285446 GCF_000817695.3 Arachis duranensis
GGAAACTCACACACAACCGGAATCTGTTCCAACCTTTGATCATCACCCGAAACGCCCGCGGTTAACAACATGATACCCTGACATTCGGTTCCGGAACAGTTCACCATCATCGAATTCAAGTAATAATTATTCACCACAACTAGCCCTTCTGTATCTTCCGGCATAAAGTACACCGACTTTGTAGAACAATCTAGCAGAACATGGTTCTTAGATAACCAGTCCAATCCCAAGATAAGATCGAGACCGATCATCGGCAAGCAGATTAAATTATGAACAAAATCACGCTGCTTGAACCTAAAGGAAACTTCCGGGCATCCTAGCCTAGTTACCATGGCTTCATGGGTAGCATTGTACACTCTTAGATCATAACCTAAGGTTACAATCTTCAGTCTTAACTCATGGGCTTTCTCAAATGCAATGAATGAATGTGATGCTCCCGAATCAAATAAAGCATTTAAGGTTTGATCAGCTATTTCACAGTTACCTCGAATGAGTGTCTCAGATCCCTCAGCTCCTACAGCTGAAGTGGTGAACACCCGACCAGTCTGTTGTGCCTTTCCAACACCTTGTTTCTGCTTCTCAGGACAATTTACAGCTTTATGCCCTGCCTTTCCACAAGTGTAGCACAAACCCCATCCGGCCTTGCATGGAGCTCCCGGATGGTGACTCCCACATCTAGTGCAAGCATGATCATTCTGAGGCTGCTTCCCAAACCTCTTTCCTTGGAAATTGTTGTTGTTGTTGGGCCTCCTGAAAGAGCTTCCCCTCTTGAAAGACGGACCTCTAGGTGCAAAGCTCTTCCCTCGGTTCTGTGGGAACGATCCCCTTTGACTCCCCTTCTCAGCGGTTGCCCTCTTCACACACTCTTCAGCAACCCTACACTTGTTTACCAACTCGGAGAAAGTCCTAATCTCCATTGGTCCCACTGAACTAAAAATATCGCTCCGGAGTCCTCCTTCATACTTAACACACTTCCATTCCTCATATTCCACCAGAGTCCCTTGGCACATACGAGAGAACCTGAATAGCTCCTCAAACTTGTCAGTATACTCCGATATGGACATATTACCCTGCTTCAGCTGTAACAATTCAAGTTCCTTAGCCGTCCTAGCAGAAGTCGGAAAGTACTTCTTATAGAACTC
>NC_029777.3:61286528-61287577 GCF_000817695.3 Arachis duranensis
CTTCAGTCTAACTAATACTTCCCTTTCCAATTCCTTCAGACCTCCCAACCACCAGCAGGAGTATAATATAGCAAACACAGTTATATCAAGCAAGGAATATACAAATAGGAGCAGTTAAGGCATTTAGACAATTAGCAAGTAATATGCAGTCAAATAGGCAATCTCAAACATTTCACATAGTATGCATATGATGAATGCCTGTCCCTAGTGGCCGATGATATCATCTGTCGGTTATAGAGCTAACCCGACAAGTCCTGGTAGCTAACCATTAGACTGTCCCTCTGTCGTGCATCCCCAACTCGAGTTATACTCATCATAAACTTGATCATAAACATGATCCATATCCATCACCCTCACTGGTGAATATTTCGGGGGCGAGCTCATCCGGGACTTTCACAGTGCCCGGTGGTGGACGAAATTGTGATCACTTGTTCTTTCTACTTGTAGGATGTATACTCTGAGGGCATTGTTTATTTCCTTCACAATCTCGTTCAACTAACCAGCAAGTGTACTGGGTCGTCCAAGTAATAAACCTTACGTGAGTAAGGGTCGAATCCACAGAGATTGTTGGTATGAAGCAAGCTATGGTCACCTTGCAAATCTCAGTTAGGCAGATTAAAATAGTTTTATGGGTTTTCGAAAATAGAAATAATGAAAGGGATAAAGATACTTATGCAGATTCATTGGTGGGAATTTCAGATAAGCGGATGGAGATGCTGTAGAGCTCTCGGACGCCTGCTCTCCTACTCCTTCTACTCAATCCTTCTTACTCCTTTCCATGGCAAGCTTTGTATAGGGGTTCACCATCAACTGTGGCTACTTTCATCCTCTCGGGAAAATGATCCTATGCGGTTGTCAGTCGCACGGCTAATCGTCTGGAGGCATCACCCATGGCTGATGGCTACATCCCATCCTCGCAGTGAAAACTATGCTAACGCACTCTGTCACAGTACGGCTAATCACCGGTTGGTTCCCGCTCCTACTGGAATAGAATCCCTCTTTTGCGTCTGTCACCAACGCCCAGCAGGTTAAAGTTTGAAGCACGTCAC
>NC_029777.3:61289524-61290883 GCF_000817695.3 Arachis duranensis
ATTTAGAAAACAAAAAGTATTGTCACCACATCAATATAATTAAATTAAATTCAAGGATAAATTCGAAATTCATGTATTTCTTGTTCTTTTGAATTAAAACACTTTCTATTTAAGAGAGGTGAAGGATTCATGGAATTATTCATAATCTTTAAGGCATGGTTACATACTAATGATCATGAAGTAAAGACACAAAACATAGATAAACACAATATTAAAAGCGAAAAACAGAAAGAAAATAAAGAACAAGGAATGAATCCACCTTTAGTGGCGTCTTCTTCTTGAAGGACCAATGATGTTCTTCAACTCTTCTATGTCCCTTCCTTGCCTTTGTTGCTCCTCCCTCATTGCTCTTTGATCTTCTCTTATTTCTTGGAGAATGATGGAGTGCTCATGATGTTCCACCCTTAGTTGTTCCATGTTTTGGCTCAAGTCTTCTAAGGAGGTACTGAGTTGCTCCCAATAGTTGTTGGGAGGAAAGTGTATTCCATGAGGCATTTGTTGATGAACTTCCTCATGTTCTCCTTGGGGGCCGTGAGGAACTTCCCTTGTTTGCTCCATCCTCTTCTTAGTGATGGGCTTGTCTTCTTCAATGGAGACATCGATAACTCCAGCTGAGTAGCATAAATGGCATATGAGGTGGGGGAAGGCTAGCCGTGCCATGTATGAAGGCTTGTCAGCTATTTTATAGAGTTCATTGGCTATGACTTCATGAACCTCTACTTCCTCTCCAATCATGATGCTATGAATCATGATGGCCCGATCCACAGTGACTTCAGATCGGTTGCTTGTAGGGATGATGGATCTTTGGATGAACTCCAACCATCCTCTAGCTACAGGCTTGAGGTCCAGTCTTCTTAGTTGGACCGGTTTGCCTTTGGAGTCCACAGATCCTGAGGTGGGGATCCTGTGGGGTCCACAGGTCCTGAGGTGAAAAGAAATACCATTCCTTCACCCTATAGGCGTGTAAAGAAGTTGACCCTTCTTGTGTAGGGGTGTTCATCACCTTGCATCATGGGTAGATGAAACGCCAGCCTCACATTTTCCGGACTGAAATCTAAGTATTTCCTCCGAACCATTGTGAGATAGTTCTTTGGATTCGGGTTCATACTTTGATCATGGTTCCTAGTGATCCATGCATTAGCATAGAGCTCTTGAACCATCAATATTCCAACTTGTTGCATGGGGTTGGTTATGACTTCCCACCCTCTTCTTTGAATTTCATGTTGGATTTCCGGATACTCATTCTTTTTGAACTTGAAGGGGACCTCAGGGATCACCCTCTTCTTTGCCACAACATCATAGAAGTGGTCTTGGTGGCTCTTGGAGATGAATCTCTCCTTTTCCCATGATTCGGAAGTG
>NC_029777.3:61291065-61291474 GCF_000817695.3 Arachis duranensis
TGAAAAGAAATACCATTCCTTCACCCTATAGGCGTGTAAATTGCCTTCATGCACCATTCTGGCGTTCAAACGCCCATTGGTGCATGTTCTGGGCGTTAAACGCCCATGTGATGCTTGATTCTGGCGTTGAACGCCAGTTTCAAGCTTGTTTCTGGCGTTCAGCGCCAGATTGTCCTCTGTGTGCGCATCCTGGCGTTAAACGCCAGGATGTTTCTTGTTTTGGGCGTTCAGCGCCAGAAAGATGCTCTGTTCTGGCGTTGAACGCCGGCCAGATGCATCTTCTGGGCGTTGAACGCCGGCCCGTGCTTCCTCCTCCAGGGTGAATTTTTTTTTTTTCTGTTTTTGACTTTGTTTTTAATTTTTTTGATTTTTTCGTGACTCCTCATGATCATGTACCTAATTAAACACA
>NC_029777.3:61291526-61294740 GCF_000817695.3 Arachis duranensis
TGCCTCCCAATAAGCGCTTCTTTAATGTCAATAGCTTGACAGTGGCTCTCATGGAGCCACAGAGCAATCAAGTCAATGTTGTCTAGTCCCAACACCAAACTTAGAGTTTGGATATGGGGTTTGAACACCAAACTTAGAGTCTGATTGTGTGGGCTCTTCTTGACCTTGAACTGAGAGAAGCTCTTCATGCTTGCTCTCTTTTGTCACAGAGGGATTTCCATGTGCTTGAAACACAAGGTATTCCCCATTCAATTGAAGGACTAATTCTCCTCTGTTGACATCTATCACAGCTTCTGTTGTGGCTAGGAAAGGTCTTCCTAGGATGATGTATTCATCATCTTCCTTCCTAGTATCTAGGATTATGAAATCAGCAGGGATGTAAAAGTCTTCAACTTTTACTAGCACGTCCTCTACTATCCCATGAGCTTGTCTCACTGACTTATCTGCCAATTGCAGTGAGAACAAAGCAGGTTGCACCTCAATGATCCCTAGCTTCTCCATTACAGAGAGTGGCATAAGGTTTATCCCTGACCCAAGATCGCACAGAGCTTTTTCAAAGCTCATGGTGCCAATGGTGCAAGGTATTAAGAACTTGCCAGGATCTTGTTTCTTTTGAGGTAGAGTTTTCTGAATCCAAGTATCTAGTTCACTAATGAGGAAAGGAGGTTCACTTTCCCAAGTCTCATTACCAAACAGCTTGGC
Source organism: Arachis duranensis (assembly GCF_000817695.3). NCBI lineage: Eukaryota > Viridiplantae > Streptophyta > Magnoliopsida > Fabales > Fabaceae > Arachis > Arachis duranensis. Next base: position 61,292,229 of record NC_029777.3, read on the forward strand.
ATTCAGCTTCATGATAGCTCCTAAATATTGAGCAACTTGCTCTCCAGTCACATCTTCATCCTCTTCAGAGACCAGTCACATCTTCATCCTCTTTAGAGGATGAGTAATAGTCAGAGCTCATGAATGGCAGAAGGAGATTTAATGGAATCTCTATGGTCTCTGTAAGAGCCTCAGATTCCTCAGGATCCTTAATAGGAAACTCCTTCTTGCTTGAGGGACGTCCCAGGAGGTCTTCCTCACTAGGATTTTCGTCCTCCTCCTCCCTAGTGCATTCGGCCACTTTGATTAAATCAATGGCCTTGCACTCTCCTTTTGGATTTTTCTTCTGTATTGCTTGGGAGAATACTGGGAGGAGTTTCAATAACTTTCTTACTCAGCTGGCCCACTTGTGCCTCCAAATTTCTAATGGAGGATCTTGTTTCATTCATGAAACTGAAAGTGGCCTTTGACAGATCAGAGACTATATTAGCTAAATTAGAAGTATTTTAATTAGAATTATTTTGTTCAGAGTTCTCTGTCTGTTGCTGAGAAGATGATGGATATGGCTTACTATTATTCAGCCTATTGCGTCCACCATTGTTAAAACCTTGTTGAGGTTTTTGTTGATCCTTCCATGAGAAATTTGGATGATTTCTCCATGATGAGTTATAGGTGTTTCCATAAGGTTCACCTGAGTAATTAACCTCTGCCATGGCAGGGTTCTCAGGATCATAAGCTTCTTCAGAAGCTGCCTCTCTAGTACTGTTGGATGCATGTTGCAATCCGTTCAGATTTTGAGAGATTATGTTGACCTGTTGAGTCAACATTTTGTTCTGAGCCAATATGGCATTCAGAGCATCAATTTCAAGAACTCCTTTCTTCTGAGGGACCCCAATATTCACGGAATTCCTCTCAGAGGTATACATGAACTGGTTGTTTGCAACCATGTCAATGAGTTCTTGAGCCTCTTCAGGCGTTTTCTTCAGGTGAATAGATCCACCTGCAGAATGGTCCAATGACATTTTCAAAATTTCAGAGAGACCATAATAGAATATATCTAATATGGTCCATTCTGAAAACATGTCAGATGGACACCTTTTGATCAGCTGCTTGTATTTTTCCCAAGCTTCATAGAGGGATTCACCATCTTTTTGTTTGAAGGTTTGAACATCCACTCTCAGCTTGCTCAGCTTTTGAAGAGGAAAGAACTTATCTAAGAAGGCAGTGACCAGCTTATCCCAGGAGTCCAGGCTATCCTTAGGTTGTGAATCCAACCATATTCTAGCTCTGTCTCTTACAGCAAAAGGGAAAAGCATAAGTCTGTAGACTTCAGGATTGACTCCATTCGTCTTTACAGTATCACAGACTTGCAAGAATTCAGTTAAGAACTGATAAGGATCTTCAGATGGAAGTCCATAAAACTTGCAGTTTTGTTGCATTAAAGTAACTAGTTGAGGCTTAAGCTCAAAGTTATTGGCTCCAATGGCAGGAATGGAGATGCTTCTTCCATCAAACTTGGACGTTGGCTTTGTGAAGTCACCAAGCATTCTCCTTGCATTATTATTATTATTCTTTGTGAAGTCACCAAGCATTCTCCTTGCATTATTATCATTATTATTTGCGGCTGCCATGTCTTTCTCTTGTTCGAAAATTTCTAAAAGGTTGTTTCTGGATTGTTGTAATTTAGCTTCTCTTAATTTTCTCTTCAGAGTCCTTTCAGGTTCTGGATCAGCTTCAACAAGAGTGCCTTTATCCTTGTTCCTGCTCATAAGAAAGAGAAGAAAACAGGAAAAGAAAAAGGAATCCTCTATGTCACAGTATAGAGATTCCCTTATGTTAGTAGAAGAAGAAAGGGGTAGAAGAAAGAAGAAGGATGGATTCGGATTTTAGGATGAGGAGTGGTGAAGAGAAGTGTTAGTAATTAAATAATTAAATAGAAGAAGAGAAGAGAGGGAGAGAATTTCGAAAATAAATTTTGAAAAAGGGGTTAGTATTTTCGAAAATTAAAGATGAATTAAAATTTAAAACTTGAAACAATTAATTAATTAAAAAGAATTTTTGAAAAAGAGAGAGGTATTTTTCGAAAATAGAAGAGGGAAAAGTAGTTAGGTGGTTTTGAAAAAGATAAGAAACAAACAAAAAGTTAGTTAGTTGATGAAATCAAATTTTGAAAAAGATAAAATTTTTGAAAAAGATAAGATAAAAGATAAAAAGATATATTTGAAAAAGATATTTTGAAAAAGATTTAATTTTAAAAATTTACTTAACTAACAAGAAACTACAAGATAAGATTCTAGAATTTAAAGATTGAACCTTTCTTAACAAGAAAGTAACAAACTTCAAATTTTTGAACCAATCACATTAATTGTTAGCTAATTTTCGAAAATTTGATATAAAAGATAAGAAAAAGATTTTGAAAATATTTTGAAAAATAATTTTGAAATTTTCGAAAATAAAAAAAATGAAAAAGATATGATTTTTGAAAAAGATTTTGAAAAGATAAGATTTTTTAAAATTGAAATTTTGACTTGAC
>NC_029777.3:61294886-61295646 GCF_000817695.3 Arachis duranensis
AGAGAAAAACAACAAAAATACTCAATGCATGAAATTTTTAGATCAAAACAATGAATGCATGCAAGAATGTTATGAATGTCAAGATGAACACCAAGAACACTTTGAAGATCATGATGAACATCAAGAACATGTTTTTGAAAAATTTTTAATGCAAAGAAAACATGCAAGACACCAAACTTAGAAATTTTTAATGCATGGAAAATATGAATGCAAAAATGCACATGAAAAACAACAAACAACACCAAACAAGAAATAATCAAGATCAAACAAGAAGTCTTGTCAAGAACAACTTGAAGATCATGAAGAACACTATGAATGCATGGGATTTTCGAAAAATGCAAGAAAAATTTTAAAAGCATGCAATTGACACCAAACTTAAAAATTAACACAAGACTCAAACAAGAAACACAACATATTTTTGATTTTTATGATTTTCTAATTTTTTTGTATTTTTATTAATTTTTCCGAAAATAAAGTTTAGAAAAATGAAAAATAAAAGAAAAATTTTTGAAAAAGTTTTTGAAAAGAAAATTACCTAATCTGAGCAACAAGATGAACCGTCAGTTGTTCATACTCGAACAATCCCCGGCAACGGCGCCAAAAACTTGGTGTTGTTGCCGGATCAACTTGGTGCTGTGGTTGCACGTAATTGTAATTCAAATATTCCCCGGCAACGGCGCCAAAAACTTGGTGGACGAAATTGTGATCACTTGTTCTTTCTACTTGTAGGATGTATACTCTGAGGGCATTGTTTATTTTC
>NC_029777.3:61297477-61298585 GCF_000817695.3 Arachis duranensis
TCCGGCTCACGGTTAAATCCATAACCAGCCAATATTCATAGCATACACGGCTATTCCGGCTCACGGTTCAATCCAGAACCAGCCAATATATAAACAATTACGACCCTTCGGCCAATGGCATAACAAGCACTTCCACCACCATCCTCCACATCTCACATATTCATCAATGATCCTCATTGATTATTCATTTCCCTTGCTTCACTCGCAAGTTATCATATTCACTAGCTCCTTCTCTCATAGCTAGGCATATCATAACGATTTAAGATATAAGTGGTGAGATCGGAGGCTTAGAAGTATGAAATTTGGCTTTTAAAACTCAAAAATCAACTTTGGGATGAAACCAGGGCCACGCGTACGCGCACTCCACGCGCACGCGTGGGTGGCCTCAAAGACTTCATCGACGCGCAAGCGTCATGCACGCTAACGCGTGGATTAAAAACTTTTCCGATCGACGCGTACGCGTCAACCACGCGTACGCGCGGGTGTTCTCGTGCCCCAGGCACAACACCGGCACAGTTCTGGCCTAACTCTCTGGAAAATGGCTGGGCATTGGGTGCAGCACCATCGACGCGCCCGCGCACATCACGCTCATGCGTGGATGGCGTTTTCGGAAGATCGGCGCGTACGCGCCAGGTGCGCCCACGCGCAAGGGGTCATTCTGCTAAAAATTTTCTAAGTTAAAAAGCTGCAGAATTCACAGATTTTTACCCCAATCTTCCAACGGACATAACTTCCTCATTTTAAATCATTTTTCACCCGTTCTTCGAACGACATGGACATCCCAGATCCAATTTCATTTCTAAACAGATTTGGTACAAAACGGAGATCCGTAGTCCAAGTTATGTCCCGTCAAAGTATGCCCAAAAACCATATTTTCATACAAAACCACAATATGCCATTTTTGAAACAAACCATTTTTAACTCTTTCCAAACTCAATCAAAACATGCCAATTTCATCCCTTTTCTTTGAAATCAATTCAAAATGTATCAAATTCAACATCAAGCCTCCTCAACTCACACATTGACACATTACCACAATATACAAAATCACTATATCATCATTTTATCCCACTTCACCCAAGTGGCTCAAACTCAAACATATTGACAT